>NC_133660.1:238415818-238606700 GCF_037893015.1 Macrotis lagotis | reverse complement strand
TATCCTGGGTGGGTTGTCCACATCTTATCACCCTATTGGACTCAAAGCTTCAAGCAGGGGCAGTTAGGTGGCATAGTGGATAGAACACCAGCCCTGGAGTCAGGAGGACCTGAGTTCAAATTCAGCCTCAGACACTTAATAATTACCTAGCTGTGTGACCTTGGGCAAGTCACTTAACCACATTGTCTTAAATTTTTAAAAAAGTTAAAAAAAAAGGAATCAAAGCTTCAAGCAGTCTTGCATTCCTTATTTTCTGGTCCTGGCTTTTCCCCTAGCACACTGCAGATTCTTATCAAGTGAAAGGATCTGTGCTAAGTGCTGCAAACAATTCTACCCTCAAGCGCTTCTCCCATTTTTATTTTATTTTTTTTTTAGCTAGGCAATGGGGTTAAGTGGCTTGCCCAAGGCCACACAGCTAGGTAATGAGTTAAGTGTCTGAGGCTGGATTTGAACTCAGGTACTCCTGACTCCAAGGGCAGGTGCTCTATCCACTGTGCCACCGAGCCGCCCCAAGAGCTCCTCTCATTTTAATGGGGAAATAACTACTCTTTACAGAGATAGACCTGCAGTATATGAGAGGCAATATCGGAGGACTGCTGTATATTTAAAGTAAATCTTGAAGGAAGCCAGAAGGTGAAGATGAAAAGGGTGAGCAATAGCCAGGCAAATGAGATGGATCTGGGAGATCAATCTCAAGATCATAGAGAACATAAAAGGAAGTCAAGTGCAAGAAAACTGGAGCAGATGTGAAGGACTTTAAAAGCCAAACTAAGGATTTTATCTTTGCTCTTAAAGGGAGTTAAGATCCTACTTCAGTTTATTGCCTTTGGTAGTGATATGGCCAGATCTAGGTTAAGGTGTAGGCATCCAGTCTGAGGTTTCCAAAAAGTAGTTGGTGATGTAAGAGTGGAGGTTGAGGAGAGATGAAGAATAGATAAATAGATCTGAGGATCATCCAATTAGAAATAACTGAACTCTAGGAGAGCTGATAAGATCACCAAGTAAGATAAACGGTGAGGGAAAGGGGGAGAAAAAGCCCAGGTCAGTCTTTAGGTGACATCCACTTTGGAAGGCATGACCTGGAGGAGGATCCAGCAAAGGAGACTCAGAAGGAGCAGTCAGACAGGTAGAAGGAGAACCAGGACAGAGCAGTGTCACGAAAACCTAGAGAAGAAAGTACCAAGAAAAGAGTCATCTACAGGTTAAAAAGGATGAGAATCAAGAATACATCATTAAATTTGGTAATCAGAAGATCAATAACTTTGGAAAGAGCAGTTTCAAGTAGGATGAGGCCAGAAGACAGACTACAGAGGGTTTACAAAAGAATAAAAGAAGTGTAGGTACCTATTGTAGATGGCTTTATAGAGTTTAGTCAAGAAAGGGAGGCAAGACAATTGAATTTCTATCTTCTAAAGCCTCAATGAAAAAGGAAGCCTTCTTTTACTATCGCATACTTTATTTTTCTTCCTTAAGATATGATTTCTCTGTCATCACATTCAACTGAGATCAATGTATAACATGGAACCAATGTACACACTAACAGAATGCCTTCTGTGGGGGGAGGGAAGCAAGAACAGGGGAAAATTGTAAAACTCAAAATAAATAAAATCTTTCTTCAAAAAAAAAAGAAAAAGGGGTGGCTAGGTGGCACAGTGGATAGAGCACCACCGGCCCTGGAGTCAGGAGTACCTGGGTTCAAATGCTGCCTCAGACACTTAATAATTACCTAGCTGTGTGGCCTTGGGCAAGCCACTTAACTCCATTTGCCTTGTAAAAACCTAAAAAGAAAAAAAAAAGAAAAAGGAAGTCTTCTCAAGTGGATCAAGAAAAATTCCTGGCTCACACCGCTAACCCCCAAGATCAACTTGATTCAAAAGACTTCTAATTTCTATTATGGTCAAGGCCTTGTTAATTGTTGAGGACATAAGGACAAATTGAAAAACAGCCCTTCGTCTCAAGGAACTGATTGTCAACTTGATGGAATGTCATACAAGTAAATGAGAGAAAATTTGAGGGAGAGCACTCCCTCATGGATATCAAGATAGGCTTCCTATAGCTAGGCAAGTACCTAACTTTGAAAGAAGCTAAGAATTCTAAGCAGAAGTGTAGAGGATAAGGCAGACCCAAAGCATAGGGCATAGTTTGTGCAAAGAAATGGAAGCTAGAAATGAGAAGTTCAAGGAACATTTAATTGACACAGAATGTGGAAGAGTATAATATATGAAATAAATCTCAAAAGATTTGATGGAGCCAAATTGCAAGAATTTTATTGTTAGCAAGGAGGGAGCCATTGAAAATTCACAGGCATAGGAGCAGCTAGGTGGCAGAATGAATAGAGCGCTTGTCCTGCAGTCAGGAGGACCTGAATTCAAACACTTAATAATTTATCTAGCTATGTGACCTTGGGCAAGTCATTTAACCCTATTGCCTAAGATAAATAAACTTTAAAACAAATTCACAAGCATAGGAAAGATATAATTCAGACTTCAATTTTAAAATAGATCATTTTGGCAGCTCTGGGGATAAATTGGAGAAGAGAGACCCTGAAAGCATAGAGATCAATTAGGAATTTATTATGCTAGTTCATGAGAAGCTGTGATCAAGTACTGAACTATGGTCGGGGCATGTGAATGCACAGAAAAGGCAGTTTCATAAGTTATGAAGGTAAAATGTATAACCCTGGGCACCTGACCAGATAGGCAAGATGGGGTATAAAGGAGGGAAGGGTCAAGAATAACTCTGAGTTTGTGAACCTAGCTAAGTGGAAAGGTGGCCATGGTATTAAAAGAAATAGTGAAGTTTGAGGGGCAGAGGTAAGAGGGAGCAGTTATGAATTCAACTTTGGTCATTCTGAGTTTGAAATGCTATGGAACATCCTGGAAAAGATAACTACTAGGCAGCTGGCAATACAGGAATGGAACTCAAAAGAAGAGAATTTGTGATTCATATGGCAAAGAGATGAAACATGAAGCCAAAGGAACTCAAGAGTTCACAAAAGAGCTGTCAAGAAGGAAAAAAGGCCCCAGGGAAGAATCAGAGAGGATGTCTAGGTAAGGGGTGGGTCAGAGGAGAATGATTCATCAATGAAGAAGGAACAGAAAAGATCAGGTAAATGGGATGAGAAACACAGAAAGTTACATTAAGAAAGAAAAGGAACTACCTAGGAGGGAATGGTCAACAGTATCACAGTCTACAGCTTTAATAAAGATGTGAACTTTGATAACCTTGGAGAGAACCACTGCAGGTCAGTGGTATTAAGAAGATATGTTACATGAGTTTAAGATGTGAATGAATAGTTGAGGAAGTAGAACAAATATATGTAGACAGTTTTCTCTAGCAACATAATGACTTTCAGGAAGATTTCTTCATTTTTTCTCTTTACACCCCCCCCCCCCCAAAAGACCACTGCTAGTGCTTGATCCATATGCTGCACAACCCAGGGTTTATTCGTATTGAAAGGGCAACTGTGATGCCTGTAACTTTCTTTTGGTGAATTTTACAGCCTGATGGTGAAAAAGAGCAGGAGACTCCCTTCTGCACCTGCATCTCACTGTTATGGGGAACTTTCTGAAAGGGGAGTTGTGGGGAAATATATACAACTAGGTGTATTGTTTTAGCTAAAAGGAAAATGGTTTCTTTCTGGCCTTAGTTTTTCTCTCTTTAAGGAGGCAACTGATGATAAAAGGTTATCAAACTCAACTGACAAAAAACATCAATAAAGTTGTTAAGGGACCTTAAGGAATAATTATTTTAAGTATTCGATTTGTCTATAATAGCAGTATCAACAACAGTTGACACTCATTCAGGGCATAATCTCTGAATTCTAACAAGAAACACAAGAGATAAGTAGCCAGGGAGGATTGTCCACACCTAAAGTGACTCAGACTTATAATAATAGTCAGGACTAGAATCCTAGTGTCAGAATCCTAAAATCTTTTCCTGCTTCACTCATCCTTCTTCACCTGAGAAAAAAATGGGAAAACAAAATGTTTTAAACAACTCATCCTCCACCTCAAATATCTAGCTTACCATTACAATATTCATTCTGTATCAGCATGTGATCATCTTCTGCCCAGGCAGAGAAGTACCGAACTACATGAGAATGTTGTCCAAGCACAGCATGAGCATAGACTTCTCTTAAAGCATTCTGTCTGTTTAAAAGAAGTTTTGAGATCAGTATCAATATAAACCAGGAAACTTTATTACATGTTATTTGATAAACTCCTTTGGAGAACCCTTTATAAAGGATAGAGGTTTGCTTAAAAAAACAATCTTTGTGGGGCAGGTAGGCGGTACAGTGCATAGAGCACCAACCAGAGTCAGGAAGACCTGAGTTCAAATCTGGTCTCAGACACTTAACTGCCTAGCTGGGTAACCTTGGCCAAGTCACTTAACCCAATTGTCATAAATTACATAACAAACAAATCTTGGTTGAGGACAAAGAACCTATTTAAGTTAGCCATTTCTAGTCCTTTGAAAAGCTTAACCTCTATCAAACGGTAAACTTAATTGAGAAATAAGGTCATAAATATCTCTAAAAGGAGTTCTATATCCAAGACATAAAAAGAACCAATGAAAACATATGAGACCAAGACAGTTCTTAATTGTGTTGCAAACTGGGAATAATCATATAAAAGAATTTCGCTAGTAAGTAATAAGAGAAGGCTGAAGACTTCACCTCACCCCCAGTAAAATGGTAAAGATGATAAAAAAGAAGAATAATCGATACTAAAACAGTTGTACAAAGATAGGCACACTAAAGGCTAATTAATGAAGCTATGTTCATACTGCAAAACAATTTGGAATTATGTAAATAAAACTGCTAAAATAAACTGGCCATTATCATTGGATTCAAAATATACACACACAGAGACACACACCCCTTCTACAGGAGACCAAAGACAAGTTTCCAGGTACAAAAAATATGGTAGCAAAGCATTTAAAACCAAAGTGGATGCCATGGAATGGTTAAACAAACTATGGCATAGGAGTGTAGTGGAATATTTCTGGGCTTTAAGAAATGATGCAGGTAAATAAATACACAGACACATGGGAAGATCTATATGAACTGATGCAGAATGAAGTAAGCAGAGCCAGAAAAACACTATACACAATGACAGCAATAATGCAAATAGAAAGAACTAAGATAAAGCAAAATAAAGTCTGTGCTGCCAAATTATGAATAAGCATGACCTCTAAGAGGAGGTATGAGAAGACATTCCACCCCCACCCCCACAACTCCTTTGAAGAGATGGGAGGGCACGGTTTTAAACATTGTACCTAATATTAGATTTGTGGGTGCTGATTTGTTTTAATGAGTTTTTTCTCATCTTTAAAATTATTTGGTATAAAAAAATGGCTCCTTGGGAAGGGAAGGAAAAGGGACTAAGGAAATGTGAATTGAAAAAAACCAAGATATCCATTGAAAACTTTAATGTTTTTAAGTAGTTATGTCCGAAATTCTAGCAAGACTTCAAATATTCCCAGGTTCAAAAAATGAAAGCTACTCAGAAGAAAAACTGATCAGAACGGGGGCAGCTAGGTGGTGCAGTGGATAGAGTACTGGCCCTGGAGTCAGGAGTACCTGGGTTCAAATCCAGCCTCAGACACTTAATAATTACCTAGCTGCGTGGCCCTGGGCAAGCCACTTAACCCTGTTTGCCTTGCAAAAGAAAAAACAAAACTGACCAGAACAACATTTTCCCAACTTTGAAGAACCTTTTCAATTTCCAATTTCAATGCCTTTGAATTTGCAGTTAAACAAACTACCTCTGGCAAAGGAGCATAGAAGCAAAGATCAGGGTTAAAGAAAATACTCACTCATCAACAGAACCAGCCAATGGTTTCTTTGATCGCTTTATGGCATAGATGCATCCATCCAGTCTCTTTACACACTTAAATACGGAACCAAATTCACCTGACCCAATCTTCTCCAGTTCATGAAATTCACTTTCATACCTTGATTTCATGTTACTTTCTGTAATTGTAATTCTCTGTAAAACAAAAAATCTGCCTGTTTCAAAAGTGTAAAAATCAAGTCAACAAAAAATTGCCTAAAAAAGGACTAACTAACAACGTACCTTGGCAGGCCTAGTAGTTTCATCTTCAAGCTCCCCATCACTGGCTTCCATGTCTTCATCACAGGAGCTACAATAAAAATCATCAAACATACTTGAGAGGCATATTCCAACCCTTGCTCTGAAGTCTGAACATAATACTATTTTTAATAGGAGGATGTGGTGAAGATAGAGCTTTTGAGAAATTAAACAAGTATCTCTTCCTCAAAGGTTTTTAAGGTAAAATTATTAATGAGCTTAGTTTAGAGTGAAAACCTTTACCCCACATTTGTTTTCTGAATTGTAGACTATCAAAGTATATTTGTCCCAACCCAGTGATCTGAATATTAAATCCCTAGCCCTACTACAACCTTCCAAGTTAACTCTCCCAACCTAGAATTTAAAAATAGAACCTTTGAATGCAAAGAAGGCCCCTTATCTAACAGCTCTAACCCTCTTCACTTGATGAAAACATTTCCTTTAAATGTTTCAATTCTGTTTGAATACTTAAAATGACCAAGGTCTCACTACCTCATGAAGCAGTCCACATCATTAACAGCACTCTTATCTCTTTTCCGTGTTATAATGGGTTATAACAGGGTATTCAGGTGCCACCTCTAATTTCCAAGCTCTTAATGCTTTCCTTTAAGATGTGCAGGTAATATTTTAATTCCTTCTGCTGTACAAAAGATCTTTTTCAACAGGAATTTACAGCTAATCCTACTTCTACTTCTCAAGAATCTCTAAAACCCAAATCGAGACAGTGGCTGTAAAAACAGGACCATTCACTGTAAATTTTTATTTCTATCAAATATGTAAAAACAAGCCTTGGAAATTGTCTTAGACTTTATGTTTCTTCTTTAAGGATATGACTTGTCTCTCAGCACAGTCAGTTTGGAGCCCCGTACAACATGGATACAATGTAACGACTGACAGATTGCTTTCCGCGGGGGGTGGGGGAGGGAAGTAAGATGGTGGGAGATTGTAAAACTCAAAATAAATAAAATCTATAATGAAACACAAAGAGAGAAAACAGTATTAGAAGTCAACATCCAACGACATACTCATTCCAGTGCGTTCTCTTCCTCCGACGACACTGTCCGGAGGAATGGAGCAACATGGAATCTGGAGTGAAGGGGTTGATGTTCACTTGTGGGGTTTGTCTCACGTCAAATCCTTGCTTTTCCGACCTGGCCGAGGTCATGAACAGAGAACCACTTCGGTGCTTGGCAGAAGCGGAATCTAGCCCTCGAGCCTTGGACAGCAGACTCTGGATGGTAACAAGGAGACGGCGTCAGGGTCTCGGGCCATCGGCAAGGCTCCCCCCGGGCGCCGGCGCTCGAAGGCGAACCGGGGCCCGCGGAGCTTGCGGCTCTGCGGGCGCCTTCCCTCGGGGGCAGCCGAGACCCCGAGACCCCCGGGAGGGTGGAGCGGACCCCCCGGCCCCGGCCCCCGCCCCGCGCGGCGCCCCTCACCTTCGGGGTGTGCGGCGTGTCGAAGAGCCGCAGCTTGCGGAACGTCTTGTGCGGCGGCGTGCCCGGGTAGTCGGGCAGCGGCGAGCACGAGCCGTCCCGGCGCCGGCGGCCCCGCGGGGAGCGGGCCCCGCGCGGCGGCGACGAGGGGCTGCTGAGGCACAAGGGCGAGCAGGAGGCGGCCGGCGACTTGGCCGGCGACGCCGAGCCGAAGCCCTCCTCCTCCCACGAGTCGCCGCCCGCGCCGCCGCCCGGCCCGGCCGCCATGTCCTCCTCCCGCGGGCCCGGCGGCGGGGCCCGGCCCGGGGCGCGCCGGCCGCGGGGCTCGGGCTCGGGGGCCGCGGCGGGGCTGCGGGCGGGCGGCAGCGGCGAGTCGGGCTCCTGGAAAGCCGAGTCCTCCCCGGTGCTGTGGCCGCTGCCCTCGTCCTCGTCCTCGTCCTCCTCCTCCTCCTCCTCGCAGTCGCTGCCCGGGGAGAGAAGATGAGCTTCTGGCGCAGCGCGCACGAGCCCCCGGGCCGGCCGCGGGGCGGCGGCGCCTGGCGCCGGCTCTGGAAGCTCATGGGGGCCGGGGCCGGGGCCGGGGCCGGGGCCGGGGCCGGGGCCGGGGGCCGGCGCCCGGGCCCGGGGGGCGGGGCGGCCACGTGCAGCGCGGGGCGCGCGGCGGCGGCGCGGCGGGACGTGGCGGCGGCGGCGGCGCGGGGCGCGGGGCGGGCGGCGCGGGGCCGCGGGGGGCCGGGTCGGGGCTCCGGACGGGCCGCGGGCGCCGGCGGGACACGCTCGGGCCGCTGTGCCCGGGCACTCGGGGCTCCGCGGCTTCCCGCGACCGTTAGTCACGTGCGCGCCCGGCCCGCCAATCCCCGCCCGCGCTGGGGTTTGAAAAAAAAGGAGGGCGCTACGTCGGCCGCCGGGGGAGGGGGACGTGCTACGCGATTTTGGCGCGAAACTGGCGGCCCCGCCCCGCCCCTCCCGGCGCGCCTCGCGGGAGACACACAAACACGCCTCCGCCCCGGGGGGCGCGGCCGGAGGGGCGGGGCGGGGAGGGGGCGAAGCGGGGGCCGCAGCTGAGCGCGCCCCCAGCCCAGACCCGGCGGACCCTCCAGGCGGGGCGCTCAGGCCCGCCCCCCCACCTTCCGAAGACGCCCCCTGGCCCCCGGGCTCGGCTCCAGCAGCCCCCTCCGCACCCCGGAGGACGGGGCTGTCCTCCGCTCCCCCCACCGCGGAGCAGGTGCGAGCTGCCCCGGCACCCCAGGAAGGCCTGCCCTTCCCTCCTATTAAATGGGGGGCAGGACGGGGGGCGTGAAAAACCCATGCCCAGCCCCGAGGACAGCGCCAAGAGGGCACTGGCCTTGGAGGCCGGAGCCTCGCACTTGATACGCAGAGCTTGTGACCCCTGAGCCCTTGCCTCCCACCCAGGGCCATCTCCAGCCCCCCTCCTTCCCATCTGGCCCCTGGACCCCGAGGGCTCCGGAGGAGAAAGTGAGGCTGGGGGCTTAGCCCGGCCCCTCCCTCAAACCCCAGCCCTGCCCTGGTCGTGGCATCGCCTCCCTGAGGACGTGCTCTTCAAGAGTGAAGGACAATTGCTTTCAGGGGCGGGGGGAGACGGAAGTAAGATTGGGAGGAAAAATTTTAAAACTCAAAATCTTTTATTAAAAAAAAGGACCAAACATCATCACCATCATCCCCAGTTTTTCCCTCTTCCGCATCCCCAACTGTATCCATTCATCATTTTTTTTATTTTGTTTTTACTCTCACCTGCAGCCCTCTGTTTGGGGGCCTCATCATCTCTTTCAAGTAATAACCTCTGCATTCATTAGGGGCGGCTTCTTTTTCAAATCCATCCATCATACAATGCTAAAATAAGCTTCCCTAATTTTCAGGTTTGGCCGTGTCATTCTCATGCCCCAAATTTTCAATGATTTACTACCGGGGGAAAAAAAAACAAAGATTCCCAAATATGGGGAAGGGAGGGTGTCCAGAAGCCACATATCTCACCTCCTTTCACAGAGAAGGAAACAGACAGTGACTCAGTTAAGGTCACACAGGTGTGAAGCTCCACTTAACTCTACCACCTCCATCTTTTCCCGTACCAGTCTTGGTATGGAAGACCTTTCACATTTTGACTTCAAAGAATCTCCCTCCTCCGATCCCTCCTGTAATCCAACCAGAGTGGACTACCAACGGTTTGCTGATTTAGTCCTGACCTCTCAAATTTTCCTGCATTCACACAAGCTTTGCCCACTCCTTTATCCTCTTTGAAGAATGTTCTTGATCAGCTCAGGTGTCACCTCCGTGAAGCCTTCTCTAATCCCTCCCCCCCAGCCCCAAGCATTGGTTTCAGATTCCAACAGAAATGGACCACTAATCCATACAGAAGGAACCCTGCAGACCAAACATTGACTTACTTTTAAAATGGGACGTTACCTATGTTTTATTATATTTTTGTTGATTTTGTTAAATAATCCCAATTCCATTTTAATTTGATTTGGACAGTGCTCAGGAATAGTGATCAGAGTGACCTCTTTTTCCCTCCTCAAATGACCCCTAGTCCTCTGGCCCTCACCTTTCCTTCTATCACAGGAAACTTTGTAGCATCACACTCTTCCTTAGGACTAGGCAGCCCCTGACAACATGGATAGTTGTTTTTCATTCTTGTATCTCAGGTGCTAAATACAAAGCTCTGAGCCTCAGGATTACTTAATAAATCACTAGCAAATGGAATGTGTGTGTCTGGTCATCCCAACTAGATTATAAATTCCATCAGGGCAGGAATTCTCTCTGTCTTATACATAGTGTCTTCCAGATTGGGAGATGCTTGAAAAATTGCTAATAAGTAATTAGCAATAATTCACACTTTTTCATCTTATTTGAGCCTCACCACAATCCTGTGAAGTAGACTTCAGAGGAATATTACTGTTTAGTCCTGTGACTCTTTGTGACCCATTTGGGGTTTTGGGTTTTTTGGGTTTTTTGCAAGGCAATGGGGTTAAGTGGCTTGCCCAAGGCCACACAGCTAGGTAATTATGAAGTGTCTGAGGTCAGATTTGAACTCGGGTACTCCTGACTCCAGGGCCGATACTCTATCCACCTGGCCACCTAGCCACCCCTGGAGTTTTCTTAGTAAAGATACCGAAGTAGTTTGCCATTTCCTTCTCCATCTCATTTTACAAATGAGGAAACTGAGGCAAACAGGGTTAAGTAATTACCCAGCTAGTACATACCTGGGGAAAGATTTGAACTCAGGTAGGTCTTCCTGACTCCATCCCCCTTTGATTTATACAAAATCAGACACTTAGTGGACCAACAGAGCTGTTTGCCTCAGTTTCTTCATCAATAAAATGGTAACAATAGCATTTTCCAGAGTTATGAGTAATTTTTGTCAAGCATTTTGCAAATCTTAATGATCTCTAATAATGCCCTTAATATTATTCACAGCAGTAATTGAGTAGTTCCAGGTAAATGAATGGGACCAGGTACCATCCACCCCTTCCAGACTGCCTTCCTTCTGGAGCCCACAGGACTTATTCTACCAGGCAAAAACATTGATCTTCCCCTTTCTCTTAGGGCAGAACCAAATTGGGGGCAGCTAGGTGGCTTAGTGGATAGAGAATTGGCCTTGGACACTGAATAATTACCTAGTTCTGTGACCTTGGGCAAGTCACTTAACCTCATTGCCCTGCAAAAAAAAAATTGTCTATGTCCCATCTCTAAATCTTTTTTTTAAAACCTAGGTGAAAATAAATCTAATCAAACTTTAGATAGTATTATTCCTATTTTAGAGTTGAGGAAAATAAAGCTCAAGAAAAAAAAAGAAAGAAATTGGTTTTATCCAGGGTCCCACAATTGGTAATGATGGTGAGAGAACTAGAATCCTGGTCATCTGAATACACACATCTATGGAGTCTTTTTCTATTCTGCCCTTTGTGGCCTTTATCAGTGAAGCTGTCATTTTTTACCAAAGGAAAAAGTACTCAGATAAGGAGAAATTCTGCCCCAAAACACAACACATCCTGTGACAAGAGGGCATTGTAATTTCATGAGCCACACACTACAGTTAATGTTTTAAAAGGCCTTTCTTGACTTCCTCTGCCTTTGACTGTTTAAAGGGAAATACAGGATAGCTTCACACAGCCTCCCAAAGCCAGAGAACAGTTCATACCCTCCAGCCCCAGGGTCTGGAAAACCTACAAGCTCCGAGTTAGTTCCCTTCCTCACCCACTAATGTTACTCAATGTGACCGTTGCTAGGCAATTTTTGCCAAATCCATACACTTTTGATAATGTTGCAATAACCGAAAAAAGGGCAAGTTTCTTGCTGCTAGTGGTTGGGAAAGCAAACTCAACCTGTTTGTCTCCTTTAAGAAATTGGACTGAAAGAGTGAAAAGACCTTTTGTGGGACCAGAAATTCCTCTCTCCCCACAGAGGTGGATTTTTGCCTGAAAGACTTTTAACAGTCTCAGATTCATAAGCTAAGTTAACTTCTGGTTTTGAGGTTTTTTTGTTTGAAGGTGGGTTTTTTTTTTTTTAAACAGAGTGAGTTTCTATTTGCATCTGCATCAAATTTCACTTTGAGAGTGGAAGTACTCTAAGGCTTGGCCTCTCCTTCCTGTGTTTTATTTTTACTACTATTTTATTCTGAACCTGTGATTGCCCTCCTGAGGAAGTTCTACAACTTAAGGGGCCACCCAAAGTCTTAGAGAGTTGTAAAGGTAAATGACTTGGCCAGGATTTATATAGTCAGGAGGTATCAAAGACTGGACTTGAACCTTGGTCATCCTGATTCAGAGATTGAGTTAACCTCTTCCAGTGTTCTAAGCCACAGCATCGAAGAGTTGAGAAATGACATAAAGATCTCCCAGTCTTTTTCATTCCATGCCCCTACCTTCTAGAGGAAGACACGTAGAAAAGGAAAGGGAACCAGATTCTAGCCTCAAGTTAGAACTCTTTTCTAGTTGCGCTTCTAATTCTGGGAAGCTCATTAGATAGATGAGTAAAGACTAACTCTTCTACAATTTGGAACTATGCCCAAAGTGCAATCAACCGTTCATACCATTTGACCTAGCAATACCACTTCTAGATCTGTATCCCAAAGAGATCATAAAAAGTGTGGGGGAAGAACCTCTTTGTATAAAAATATTTATAGCAATTCTCTTTGTGGTGGCAAAGAATTAGAAAATGAGGAGATGCCCATGAATGAGGAAATGACCGAATAAGTTGTGTCATGTAATTGTATTGGAATACTGTTGTGCCACAAGAAATGATGAGCAGGCTAATTTCAGAAAAACCTGGAAAGTCTTACATGAACAAAGGCAAAGTGAAATGAGCAGAATCAGGAGAATGTTATTCACAGCAATAGTGCAATGATCAACTATTAATGTCTTAGTTCTTCTCAGCAATCCAATTATCCAAACCAATTTCAAAAGACTCATGATGGAAAATGCCACATCCAGAGAAAGAACTGATGGAATCTGAATGCAGATTGAAGCATATTATTTTTCACCTTTATTTTTTCTTTTTTTTTTTCTTTTGTTTCTTCTTTGACAACATGACTGATAAGGAAATATTCTTTGCATGATGGCCCATATATATATATATATTATATATAATATATATATATATATATATATACACACACATATATATATATAACTTTTAACAATTGTTTACTGTCTTGGGGAAGGGAAAAATTTTGAAACTCAAAATTTAAAAATGTTAAAAAATTTAATTTGTATGTAATTGATAGAAATATTATTTTAAAAATCAAAAATGATTAAAAAAAACCCCAACTATCTTGGGGGCAGCTAGTTGGCATAATGGATAGAGTATTGGCCCTGGAGTCAGGAGGATCTGAGTTCAAATTCAACCTCAGATACTTAATAATTACCTAGCTGTGTGAACTTAGGCAAGTCACTTAACCCCATTGCCTTACAAAACAAAAAACAAAAACAAACAAAAAAAAAGTATCTCTCTTGGATGGCTTCCTCACTGAGCAAGAGGGCCTCTGATGAAATCCTAGTTTCTTGCTGAGTGTTGAGAGGAACTCCCATTGCCCTTCTTTGCTTAAAAAGGGATTTTCCCAATATCTTGATCCTTGCCTCACTCCAACCCATCCCCACAAAAACTGCCCATTTGCAGCAGTGAAACCCACCAATTCACAGCCCAAACAGGGAAATGGACCCCAAAATGACAGCTTCATTCTTAGACATCAAGAACCTTATTTCAAACTCTACTTTTAAAAAAATTGAGTCTGTTATAGGACAGAGAATGTTGATTCCCACTCTATAATGAGTGACTTCTTTTGGAGTCAGCCAAAACATCATAAATACCTTGGAGCCCAATTTACATCTAGAAGAGAGATTTACAATCATATAATCCAACCTCACTCCTATTCTACAGATGAAGAAACTGTGAAATCCAGAATAGAATAGAACTACTTCAATTCGATTTAATGTTTTATGCCCATTATTCACCAAAAACCATGCTAGACATTAGGGATAAAAAGACTGTCATAGATTCAGAGTTCAAAGATACTTCAGAAATCATCTAATTTAATCCAATTCCCTCCTTTTACAGAAAAAACTTGAGTTCAAGAAAAAAAAGTCACACACAGGTAGTAAATTATTGACTTAGAACTTTAACCCTGATCCTTTACTTCTGCCCTCAGAGAGCTTTCATTCCTTTGAGAATTATAGCAGGTTCACAAATAAATGCAAGATACTTTTTTTAAATTTAAAAAATATCCATTGATGCACTTTGATTTTCAGGAACATTATTTGTCACTTCCTAGTATCAACTAGACATTCCCCACAGTCCCCCTTCTCTTTTTTTTTAAGTTTTTTTTTTGCAAGGCAGTGGGGTTAAGTGACTAGTCCAAGGCCACACAGCTAGGTAATTATCAAGTGTCTGAGACTGGATTTGAACTGAGGTCCTCCATTCTCCAGGGCCAGTACTCTAGCCAATGTGCCAGCTAGCTGCCCCTCCCTTCTCTTCTTTACAACAAAAAGAAGCACAATTCACCTAAATTTCCAGCACCTTTCTTATCAGTCTTTAGCTCTTTCTATTTTAGTCTACATCTGTAAATTTATTGATGTAGGGAACTTCCTATGAGGAAACCCCATTCTTCAATGCAAATTGGCCATTATTACAACTCCTATAGTCTTAGAAGGCTCTTAGAGCATTGAGAAGGTAAGTGACTTGCCCAGGGTCAAACAGCTTGGATGTGTCAAAGATCACATTTGAACCCAGGTTTTCCTGATGCCATTAAACTACTATCTTCAGCATATTCTTTATCTCAACTTTTTCTTTTTGGTTAATTATTTTTTTTAACGAGCAAAAATCTACCTTCACTCAGCTAGGTGACCCAGTCAGAAAGAACTGAGTTCAAATCTACTCTCAAACATTTATTTGCCATGTAGCCTAGAGAAAGTCACTTTTTTTCCAAAAATGGAGATATAATTAGCATCTACCTTGGAGAGTTGTTGTATGGAACAAATGAAATAATGTTTTTGAAGCACTTTCTTCTTTTTCACCTTTCTTTCCGCCTTACCCATCAGTGAAAATGAAAGAAAACAATACAAATTATTATAACATATAAATGTATTACAGTTTATAGAATAAAATAATTGTAATAGATTGCATAGTCAAGCAAAACTACACTCATTTCCTCTGAAAAATAGATTTCTCAAATTCCATCTAAAGCATTGCTGAGATACCACCTCACACCTCTTCGATTAGCCAGTATGACTAGAGAGGACAAAGGAATGTGGGGAAATCTGGGATAGTAATGCATTGTTGGTGGAGCTGAGAACTGATTCAGCCTTTCTGGCGAGCAGTCTGGCATTATGCCCAAAGGGCAATAAACATGTGCATATCCTTTGATCCAGCAATACCACTACTGGGTCTAATACCTTGAAGAGATGATGAAAAAGGGTAAAAATATCACTTGTAAAAATATTCATGGCAGCCCCGTTTGTGGTGGCAAAGATCTGGAAATCGAGTGAATGTCCTTCAATTGAGGAATGGCTTAGCAAACTGTGGTATATGTATGTCATGGAACATTATTGTTCTATTAGAAACCAGGAGGGATGGGGATTCAGGGAAACCTGGAGGGATTTGCATGAACTGATGCTGAGCAAGATGAGCAGAACCAGAAAAACACTGTATACCCTAACAGCAAAATGGGAGTGATGATCAACCTTGATGGACTTGCTCATTCCATCAGTGCAACAATCCGGGACAATTTGGGCCTATCTGTGATGGAGGATACCATCAGTATACAGAGAAAGAACTGCGGAGTTTGAACAAAGACCAAGGACTATTACCTTAAATTTAGGGGAAAAAAACCACTGATATCTTATTGTCTGATCTTGCTATCTCTTATACTTTATGTTTCTCCTTAAGGATATCATTTCTCTCTCATCACACTCAATTTGGATCAATGTTTACCATGGAAACAATGTAAAGACTGACAAACTGCCTTCTGTGGCGGGGGGGGGGGGGAAGTAAAATTAGGGGAAAAATTGTAAAACTCAAAATAAATAAAATCTTTAATAAAAAATAAATAAAAAGAAAAAATTAATGTTAAAATTGTTTTGATATGTAATTGAATAAAACAAAACTATTTCTTATTTTAAAAAAATACAACTATGTCTCCCTATCTTGCCTGGGCTAGAGGTGCACCATCCATTCCAAAGCATGGAAGTTTTAATCTGCTTAATTTTCCCTATCTAGGCTAATTGGTCCCTCCATAGGCAGCACTGGGGGTCCTTTGCTCCTGGAAGCTCACAACATTGGTACCAGATTTAATGTAGACAAATGTAGACAACTTTAAATCCTGAATTCAAGTGATCCTACCTCTCCAGCAGCAGCAATGATAAACATCAAAGCAGGGACCTATGGCCAGGAGAGGCAGAGGAGGCAGAATTGTGCCTTAAACTGCACAATCGTTCAAAAACTGAGTTGAGTGTATACAATAAACCCATGCCTATATTAAATTCTAACTCTGATCCTGTTCTTGCCTTCCTAATCATGTATCCCACCACATATCACTGCAAGCATCCCCATCCCTGACTGGAGCAGTTTTTTCCTGTATCTATTGATGACTTGGATTATTTCCTCTGAAAACTTGCTATTTCTATCCTTTGACTATTTATCAGTTGAGAAATACAGAAAATTTGAGAAGAGAGAAAGCACCACCTATTGTGGAGATCAGATAGGCTCCTGCTAGATAGATAGGCTCCCCATGGAAACTCAACCTGCCCAAGGCCAGAGTATCCCTAGGGGAAGAGGAATTAGAAATCTAGTCCTCCTCTAGTTGCAAAACCCTGCTCCCAGCCCTTACCTTAGCCCAAGCCAGCCATACTATCCCATGCAATTTTGACTTCTCTCTAGCTCTGTTTTTTCCCACCAGATGAATCCTCCAGTTCCTCACCTCACCTATATTTTATATACCTGCCACCCAACAGCTGGTGCCCCAGGTTTCACCCTCCAGCAATGCCCCCCCCCATTTGTGATATCACTGACAGTTCAGACCTCTCTGAGACACTCTTTGCCCAGAGTTTCTCAAACTCTCAGATCCATGGTTTGCTCCACACATCACTCACTATTATGATCTTAGAGGTATTCTGCATAATAATAAACACTATCATTTATATTAGGCTTTGAATTTTGTAAAATACTTTACATCTGTTTCTCACCGTGACTTTGAGAGGAAGGTGCTGTTATGATCCCCATATTAAAGATGAAGAAACTGAGGCTGAAAAAGTGACTTGACCCAAGCTACACCACTGGTAAGATAGAATTTGGATTCAAGTCCATCTGGCTCCACATCCAACAATATGCTCTCTACTGCCCCATCTAGATAGTAGGTGATCAGACTTCTATGAAGTCAGGGGTTCCTAACCTTTTTTTGTGGTGTGAACCCTTTTGGCAATTTGATGAAACCTATGTATCTCAGAATGATGTTTTTAAATGCATAAAATTAAATACATAACAAAGTAAACAGTTCTATTGAAATACAATTATCAGGGAGCAGCTAGGTGATGCAGTGTATAGCATGAGCATCAGGACTGGAGTCAAGAAGATCTGAGTTCAAATCTAGTCTCAGACACCATGTTCAAATCTAGTCTCAGACACCATGTGATCCTGGGTAAATCACTTGACTCCTATTTGCCTCAGTTCATCACCTATAAAATGGGGACACACTGCAAAAGAAGGGGACACTCCAGTGTCTTTGCCAAGAAAACGCCAAGTTCAGACATGACTGGATGACCAAAGAGTAACACAATTATCAAAATACTTATTTTTAAAGGCCATAAACCCCAGGTTAAGATTCTTTTATCTAGATTCATGGGGTCAAATTCAAGAGAAACAGGGCCCCTGGTCAGAAATATTAATTTTAAAAAACCACATAGTGGGGCGGCTAGGTGGTGCAGTGGATAGAGCACCAGCCTTGGAGTCAGGAGTACCTGAGTTCAAATTTGACCTCAGATACTTAATAATTACCTAGCTTTGTGGCCTTGCAAGCCACTTAACCCCATTGCCTTGCAAAAACTAAAAAACCACATATTAACACTTTCTATTTCCTATTATATTTTTAAATTTATTTTGTTAACTATTTCCCAATTACATATTTTCTGATCTAGATGGCTGAAAGTAATACTGATAATTCAAGTCCTTTTTATCCTCCAAAGTCCCCAAATAATTTACTTTTTACCCAGCATCAATATTAAGTTTAGTTGATACTTCCAGCTCCCCAAATGTTATCTCCATCCATGACCAGCCCTTGGAGGGAACACACAGTCCTTCAATCAAGTATATTCAATTATTCCTCCCAGGTGAATTTTGACCCTGGTGTTCCCTTGAAGAAGCTTCAAGGGAAGTGGTCCCACTTGCTCAATTCTAATTTTTAAGGAATTATTCTCTTCTGTGAGCTATTCTTTTTTTCTTTTTTTCTTTTTAGATTTTTGCAAGGCAAATGGGGCTAAGTGGCTTGCCCAAGGCCATACACCTAGGTAATTATTAAGTATCTGAGGCTGAATTTGAACTCAGGTACTCCTGACTCCAGGGCTGGTGCTCTATCCACTGTACCACCTAGCCGCCCCTTCTGTGAGCTTTTAAAACTCCTTTTCCATTTAGTTAATTCTATTTTTGTTTATTTTGAATCTTACAATTTTCCCCCTAATCTTGTTTCCCTCCCCACCCCCCACAGAAGGCAGTCTGTTATTCTTTACATTATTTCCATGCTATACATTGATCTAAATTGAATGTGATGAGAGAGAAATCATATCCTTAAGGGAAAAAAAATAAAGTATAAGAGATAGCAAAATTATATAATAAGATAATGGTGTTTTTTTTTTAAATTAAAGGTAATAGTTTTTGGTCTTTGTTTAAACTCCACAATTCTTTCTCTGGATACTCTCCAATGCAGATACCCCCAAATTGTGCCTGGTTGTAGCACTGATGGGATGAGTAAGTCCATTAAGGTTGATCATCAACCCCATGTTGCTGTTAGAGTGTACAATGCTCTTCTGGTTCTGCTCATCTCACTCAGCATCAGTTCATGCAAATCATTCCCAGTTTCCTTGAATTCCCATCCTTCCTGGTTTCTAATAGAACAATAGTGTTCCATGGCATACATATACCACAGTTTGTTCAGCCTTTCCCCAATTAATGGATATTCACTCAATTTCAAGTTCTTTGACACCACAAATAGGGCTATTATGAATATTTTTGTACAAGTGATGTCTTCAGGGTATAGACCCTGCAGTGGCATTGCTGGATCAAAGGGTATGCACATTTTTGTTGCTCTTTGGGTGTAATTCCAAATTACTCTCCAGAAAGGTTGGATGAGTTCACAGCTCCACCAACAATATAGCTAATTCTATTTTTAAGGAGTTATTTTCTTCAGTGACTTTTTATATATCTTTTCCCATTTGTGTATTTCCTTTACTGTGCTGTTGACTTTCTTTTCATGATTCTGTTGTGTCATTCTCATTTCTTTTCCCAAGTTTTCCTCCCACCTCCCTTATTTGATTTCTTTTGGAGACAATTGTGCTAAATTAATTTCCCAGGGCCACACAGCTAGCAAGATGTATCTGAGGTGGTAGTTGAACTCAAGTTCTACTGGTTTCAGGGCTGGTGCTCTATCCATTCCATCATCTAACTATTGCTCCTTAAGAAATTTTTAAAATTCTTTTAGAGCTCTTCTAGGATTTCTTTTTTTTTTAAACAAAGATCAAATCACTTTTTTTTTCAAGAGTTTGCTTATAATCATTTTGGCATTGTTGTCCTATTTTGAGTTTGTGTTTTGATCTTCAAATCTTTTATTGTCTCTACCATTCCAGGATTCATTTTGAGGTTTTATTTAAAATTGTTTAGAAGGGAATTTGGGAGAGCTCCAGTAAGTTCTTGTCTTATTCTGCCATCTTGGCTCTGCCTATATCTCAATGATTTCCTATTGTCTATAATTTAAAATATAGACTTTTCTGTTTGTCATTTAAGGCAATTCACAGTCTGGCTTTGGTCAGTTCACAGTCCAGGATGACTACATTTTATTTTACCTTATGTATTGTGCTTAAGCCAAATATATTCCTGTTACAAAACATCTTGCCTCCTTCATCTATGTCTTTGCACAAACCAGCCCAGGTAATTGGAATGCTTTCCCTCCTTATCTCTACTTCCTTTCAAGATTTATCTCTAGGCCTTTTCTACCAGGGAGACCTTTATTTTGCATATATTTTATCTGGATTTATTTGTGTATTTGTTTTGTTTTCACACGTAGAACATCGAGAGGGTAAAGAGTTTCATTTTGTCTTTGTATTCTAGCATCTAGCCAAGAAATGTAAGCATAGAAAAATAAGATATCAATAAAAACTTATTTTAAAAAAGTTTATGTTCTGCCCAAAGTGCATTCTTTACCGAAATGTGACTAGCAGATCTTGCAGGCATTATCAGCTCAGTTCAAACTAAGCCACAGAGGGCTTTGTTGCATCTCCAACCTAGGTCATCTGATTCAAACCCGGAGCCCTTCTCAGAGTAGAGAACAACTGGCTGAAGTAGGAAATGATTCAGAGGCCCTCTGGGGGCTGGTAGGAAAGGGAGGTAGGTGGGAGGAGCCTCCAGGTGGCTTTGGAATGGGGGAAGGGAAACCAGGATCTGGGCCACAGCCCCCCATGTCCTGCCAGAGGAAGGAGGCAAGATCACAAAGCCACTGTACATGATGAATGTTTGTTGAATTAAAGTGAATTCCTTTTAAGGAAATAGAAAAGCAAAGTCCTCATGGGATATGTCACACTTAGGTAACACTCTGTGATTACAATTTATTATTTACAATGCTTTTTGACAGCTATATTAACCTGCTTGCTTAGCATACCTTCTATTTTGTATATATTTTATCTGGATTTATTTGTGTACATCTTATTTTGTTTTCCCTAAGTAGAATATAACATCTCCAGAGTAAAGACTTTCATTATTTCTTCTCCCCTTCCTGGCTGTTCATGTGACTTAGAACAAGTTATTTAACACTGGAGCCTCAGTTCCCTCATCTGTAAAATGGGACCCTGAAATGGGCAGCCTCTAAGGTCCCTTCCAGTTTTATACCTAAGATTTATGTATGCTCTCATACGACTTGTAAACGGATGATCTGGGATTTAAATCAGTTTCTAAAACTAGTCGTTGCCACAACAAAGTCGTTTTCTTTCTGTTTTGACCCAGGACTAACAGCTGTGAGACACACCCTTGGAGGATGTTTAAAAGTTGTCATGGATGTGGGGAGACAAAACAGGTCCATATGAGGTCACAGTTGTTCAAAGGAACATCTGACTGGTTTCTCAGTTATCAGTGTGCCTCTCCTAGGAGATTACAAAGGTCCCTTATCTTAACCGACTAGTTAGACCATCCTTGCAACAGGTCACACCAATGGACTATAAGTGTGAATCTAGGACCTTTCCCAAGAGAAAATTCTGACCATGCTTAGATAAGGAGGTGAGAGTTGATCAAGCAGATTGCAAATGCCAGTCTCCCAAAAGAATTAACCAGAAGATCCATAGTCCAGCCAGCATTTCATTCCTTCATGTTTAAAGTACATTGACCCTTTTTTTGCCTTTGCAAATGATTGTGATTTCACAATCATTTTTTGATACGTCTCCATTTCTACATTGAATCTTCCTCTGTAACAAAGTAAAACAATGAACAAAATGACTCAATGTGACACCATATGGGTTTTAAATACTAGGCTAATGTATTTTCCCCAGAGATAATAGGAAACTTCTGATGAAGAATAACATAGAGCAACTAAGTGGAGAAATGGATAGAGCACCACTCCAAGAGTCAGGAATATCTGAGTTCACATCCTTCCTCAGACACACTTACTAGCTATGTGACCTTGCCTCAGTCACTTACCTTCTTTCAACCTTTATTTATTTTTTTGTTCCATTTTGAGTTCCAAGTTGTCTTGCTTCTTCTCTCCCAACAGCCCCACCCCCCAGAGAAGGTGAACATTTGACACAGATTTAAATGGGAAACATAAAAATACAAAATTCCATATAACACATTTTTCTGTGGAGGGGGATAGGTCCTTCCTAGGTCCTTTGTGGTTAACTTCAATATTCATATTCTCTGGAACAGCTTAGTCATTCACAGATACATTTTGAACAATTTTACTGTTACTATAACAATGTTCTCTTGGTTCTTCTCATTTTGCTCTTCATTATTTCTTTTCTTTTCTTTCTTTTTTTTTTTCTTAGTCTTTTTGCAGTGGCTTGCCCAAGGCCACACAGCTAGGTAATTATTAAGTGTCTGAGACCAGATTTGAACCCAGGTACTCCTGACTCCAGGGCGGGTGCTCTATCCACTATGCCACCTAGCCGCCCCTTCTTCATTATTTCTTGCAAATCTTTCCCTGGTTTTTCTAAAAATTATTTCTTATAGTATAATATTCCATCATACTCATATAACACAACTTAGTCATAGTCAGCCTCAGTTTCCTCATTTGTAAAACAAGGATAATAATAGCACCTGGCTCCAGAGTTGTTGCAAGGATCCCAAGATAATATTTGCCAAGTACAATACTTTACAAACCTCCAAGCACAATGTAAATGCTAGGTATCATTATCACACCTTAGTATTATTCTTTTGGCAGCCTGGAGAAGGATACCTGCAGCAGGAGCTTATTACAGTAGTCCAGAGGAATGTGCAAGAGTTAAGAGTTCGTAGTGAGAAGCCACAGGGAAGACTTGGTAATGGATCTATTGGATGTGAAGGAGAAGGAAGAACCAAAAATAACTCCAAGTTCTGAACCTGGGTAATTTAGCTGGATGTCATTAACTGAACCAGGTAAATGGGGGAGAGCAATGGGGATTTAGTGGATGAATCGAGACCTGGGTATGTTGATGCTGATGGTTGGCACGGGGCATCTGACTAAACTGCACTGGAAGCATTTGGAGATCCATGATTGGAGTTCTGAGAAGAGCTAGGGCTGGCTTGATCGTTTTGGAAATCACCTGCATCAAGTTGAAAATTGAATCAAAACAAGCAAATGGACAGAGCTTTGGGAGACATCCAGACTTAGGAGGCAAGAGAGTATATTGATTAGCAAAGGGGGCTGAGCAACAGGCAGAGAGAAGACCAGGGAAGAACAATGCTTTGGAGAGCCAGCGCATCATAAAATGTAAAGCAGGAAGGAAGCTTTGGGATCTTCTAGGCCATTCTCCCCCCACCCCCACCCCCTGTTTTAGGTAGATGAATTGAAGACCAGAAAGGTTAAGTCCTTTGCTCAAAGTCACACTGGCAGGAGGTCCCAGAGCCAAGATTCTGAACTGGCCCTTTTACTTCTGAATCTAGGTCTGAACTGGTTCCTTAGACACCGTACTTTAGGCTCTGATTCGAGGCTGGGGTCACTTTTGGTGGGGGGGAGGGAAATTCCAGAGCTAGTCTCAATAGGAGAAGCAAGCTGGAGAATTACAGAAGTGTTAGGAGGGTCTTTTGCAAATGTCTGCTATTTTCAAGCTCATCAGCCATGCATAGAAAATGATTTGGAAAACCAGGGGAATTTCCTAGTCAAAGCCCAATACTGCAATAAGTCATTGGCTATTTAAATCAGGTTTGTTCGGTTTATCTTAGAACAAAAAGTCCTGATGACTCTTCTTGGATGAGTCAAAATGCTGTAAGGGCCCCAGGAGAGGAGGGGTGGGGTGGGGGAAGGGCTAGTCAGTCATCCGTCTCAAGCTGGCCTTTTGTGTTCCAGCCAGGCTAAATTGTGATGACTCAGGCTAAGCCAGTTTAAAAGTACTGTAAACAGCAGCCTCCTTGTTTAGAGGTGATCTCATGCTGGAGCCGGCTGGGGGAGGGCAGGGGAGGAAGGGAGAGGAGGGAGCCGGGTGTCTGGGGTGGGGAGCAGGAGACACAAGAGACAGAGAGACAGAGACAGAAACAGAGAGAGACTGGGAGGAATAGACACTGACAGACGGATGGAGATATAGACAGAAGCAGAGACAGAGACAGACAGAGAGGAGAAAGACAGAGACAGAGAGAGAGACACTAAAGAACAGAGACTGACAGACGGAGAAACCAGCAGAGAGAGGAACAGAAACAGAGAGACAGATGTGTAGACAAAACAGACAGAGACAGAAAGAAACAGGCAGAAGCACAGACAGAGACAAAGACAAGTAGAAACAGTCAACGAGACAGGGAGAAACAGAAACAGAGGAGAGATGGAGAAACTGAGGCAGAGCTAGGGAGAAATGGATAGAAGCAGAGAGACAGACAGAATCAGAGAGACAGATGAGTAGAGACAGGAAGAAAGAAAGAAACAGAATCGAGAGCCAGAGACAAAAAGACAGAAACTGAGACAGAGAGACAGACAGGAGAAACAAACAGAAGCAGAGCTAGGCGGAGGGAGAGGCAAGGCTAGCCTGTAAAATCAGGGCTATATCTTAGAGAAGCCCAGATTTATGAGGATGAAGGAGGAAGGGGCTGGGCCCAGCCACCCACACCAGTTGGATGGCTATAAGACAGAGTAGCTTTTAGGAATTTCAAAGCACAACTCTCTATAAAATCTATTTTAAGAAAAGAGGGGGAGGGGTGGGAAAGGGGCCTCTGGAGAGCTGACCTAAGTCCAAATACTTGCTCTGCCACTTGCTGTGGAATTAGGCAAATCACTTCCTTGTCTCCACTATTTATCTTTTATTTCTCTACTTTCTAAAATCTTAATTATAGGGAGAAAGCTCTTTCGGTAGGGGAGATGGGAGGACATTTTTGGGGAAAAAAAGATAATGTAAAAACAAACTGTTGATGATACAAATTAAGTTTTTCAAAGAGAAGAGAAATAGCTTAAGGCTGCCCAATCTCAGAAACTCTATGTTGAAAGTGAAATCCCTTCCCAGCTCTTTCATCCTTCCCCTTTCTGAGGAAGGACTGAAGCTTCAGGTGTGTGTCCCAGCTCTCAACATTTGAGAAAGTGTTTTCCCATCCAAGCTCCATTCTATATAGCCCAGGAAGGAGACGGGGAGGATTATCGACCCTGTTTTACAGATGAGAGGAAACTGTCACCAGCAAACACTGGGAATATATTATATATATATATATATATATATATATATATATATATATATACATATATATATATATGTATATATATATAACCTGGGAGGATTAGCAATGACTCCAGAAGGGTCGGGTGATGGATGGGGATGGGGGAAGGCCAGAGGAGAAGGAATCATACAAAAGTCATTGAATCCTGCCTGTCTGCACCTGATATAGGATGTATTACCAATGATTGGTCATCCATCTTTTGAATAGCTCTGGAGAGGAGGGGAACCTTTGCATGAGGAAGGTCAGAAAGCCTAATAGTGCTTCTCTGGAACTTGTCCCTCTCCTTGCTTGTTCCTCCCTCTGGGGCAGCACAGATCTGACCTCCCTGGGGAAAGGCAGCTCTTCATACACTTGAGGAGAGATTCTGTGTCCAATGGGAGAATTTTACAGAAGTACAGAATTTAATAGTTGGAAAAGTCTTCTAAAATTTCAACTCAGAGATATTACAGAATAGCAGACAAGTCTACAGTGTCTCATCTTCAGGCTAGGTGGCCCTTCTTCCCATCTCAAGTCCTTTTACCATTCTGGCTACTCCTCCTCTGCTCTCTCTCCAGTTTGTCAAAGTGCTATTCACAATGGGACAGCTATGTCCAAAAATGATCATCAAATTCTGCATTTAAAGTTCTTCATTAATTACCTAGCTGTGTGGGCTTGGGCAAGCCTTTTAACCCCATTTGCCTTGCAAAAAAAAAAAACAAACCTAAAAAAAATAATAAAGTTCATCATCTGTTTGGCTGATTGGCTTGGCTCTTCTTAATAGTTCAATGATCAAAGACAATTCTAAAAGACGTGATGGAAAATGCCATCCACATCCAGAGAAAGAACTATTTTCACTTTTAAAAATTTGGTTTTTACTTTCTCATGTTTTTTTTTCCCTTTTGTTCTGAATCTTCTTTCATAACATGACTAATATGGAAATATATTAAACATGGTTGTACATATATAACCTATATCATATTATTCACTGTCAAGGGGAGAGGGGGAGAGGGAGAAAAATGTGGAACTCAAAACCTTACAAAAAATAAATGTTGAAAATTATCTTTATGTGTAATTAAAAAAATAAAAAACAAGTCTATCATCTGTTGGGAGCAACTTTCATTCTTTGGAATCATGGTCCAGTCTTGTGTTTAAGTCTTTCAAAGTTGAATTTTCAGTCTGTCCAGACTCCTAGATCTTCTGATTCCAGTTTCAAGCCACACCACCAGGGATTTGATTAAGGAGATGACCTTTTACAATTGGAATGTTCGCTACAATCCATTCCCTCCCAGTATCCACAGATCACCTCTCCCCTCATTCCAAATCTGAAAAAAGAACTAGAAAGAATTCAGAAGAGAACTGCAGAAGAGAAGGTTTAGGGCTAATAGGAAAAGACTGTGCTCAAGGTCTTGTTGAACTCATATTGAGAGTTAACTTTGGCAGGTCCCAACAAGATACAAAAGACCTCAAGGGACCTAAATACGGACAGTTCAAGGATCAGCCTCCCTAGATTGGAAAGGTTTATCTCCAATTTGGCTACATAGTGTTTTATATTTCAACCCCAGAAACCATTCAATCATAGAAAAGTTGTAATCTGTAAAGGGAGTATTCCTACTAATGGAAACCACCACTCCTTAAATCATTGGGGGAGGGGGTGGGAAATACAAATGTAGAACCACTTTAGCTCTCCAAGGATTGCAAAGGAGTCAGGAAGTTCAGATAACAATAAGAAAAATAATCTCTTTGGAATTTTTCTATCTCTCAATTTGCTTAATCCTTACCAAAGCCTTGTGAGGAAGGCTGAGCAGGAATGATTATACTCATTTTATAGAGGAGGAAATTGGGGCCCATCCAGATAAAGTGACTTCCTTAATTAATCACACAGCTAGTAAGAGGAGCTAAAGTTGGCCTTTTGACTTCTAGACAGATGAGCTTTCCACCATAGCAGAATTCTATGACCAAAGTTAAACTCAAATTGTAAATCCACATCTTGCTCTATCAATGGTAAAGGAGAAAAACCTGTAACCCTAATTATCATTCAATTCTCAGTAAACAGTAATCAAATAATAATGAACTATGATAACCAGGGACAAATCCCTTCATTATTTTGGGACCAAGTAAAATGAGACAGTTGGTCTCTGAGAGTCCCTCCATTTCCACCATTCAACAAGTCTACTATTTGCCTTGATTTGTAATCTATCCAACCAGGTTAATACCATCCAGACTGGTCATTTTCTGCAAAAGCTATACTAATGGTTCCCATAACTATAGTGACTTAAAATTTACAAACTTTTTTTTTTTTTAGGTTTTTGCAAGGCAGATGGGGTTAAGTGGCTTGCCCAAGCCCACACAGCTAGGTAATTATTAAGTGTCTGAGACCGGATTTGAAACCAGGTACTTCTGACTCCAAGGCCGGTGCTTTATCTACTACACCACCTAGCCACCCCTTTAATTTACAAACTTCTAATCCGAAGATTATTGTCTCTATTTCACAATTAAGGGAACAGCTCTTTGGGTAACTCTCCTATGCTCCCCGATTTTACAGAGTTGTCTGGGCAGTTGAATTATGAACGAAGATGCATATAAGAATGCTATTGCTGGGTCAGATGCTCCCCTCCTGCTGTATTTTGCTTCTTTAAAATTAAATTTTCTTATTTTTCTTTTAAATCTCACAAGCACTTCTAGTCCCATTCTCAAAAAAAGAACAATTAAAAATTGTTAAATTTTTTAAAATATGCACAGTTCAGCCAAACAGATTTTTATTGTAGCCATGTCCAGAAATGGCATTTCATTCTGATATTTGAGTCCATTACCTCTCTGGCAGGATGCCTCATTGTTGGTTCTCTGAAATCACTGTGTTGACCCCAGTTCTTAAGTCTTTCAAAGACAAACCTCTTTTTTAAAATTAATATTTTATTTGTTTTCCAATTATATACTATAGGGTTTTTTTTGGAAGTTTTTTGGTAAGGTTTTGAATTTTACAATTTCCTCCCCCACCCTCCCCTCCCCATCCCCCCACAGAAGGCAGTCTGATAATCTTTACATAGTTTCCATGCTATACATTGATGGAAATTGAATGTGTTGAGAGAAATCACATCCTTGAGAAGAAAAAAAATATAGATAGCAAAATTATGTAGTACAAAAGGCATTTGTTTTTTAAATTGACTGTATTAGACTTTGGTCTTTATTTAAATTTCACAGTTCTTTCTCTGGGTACAGATGGCATTCTCTGTAGCAGGTATTCTAAAATTGTCCCTGATTATTGCATTGATGGAATGAGAAAGTCCATCAAGATGAGAAAGTCCTTCAAGATTGATCATCGCCCCCATGTTGCTTTTATGGTGTACAATGTTCTTCTGGTTCTGCTCATCTCACTCAGCATCAGTTCATGTAAATCCTTCCAGGCTTCTCTGGATTCCCATCCCTCCTGGTTTCTATTAGAACAATAGTGTTCCATAATGTACACATACCAAAATTTTTTCAGCCGTTCCCTAATTGATGGACATTCACTTGATTTCCAATTCTTTGCTATCACAAGCAGGGATGCTATGAAAATTTTTGTATAAGTGATGAACAAACCTCTTTTCAAGAAGTACATCTAGTTGAGTGACTTGCCCAGGGTCATACAGCTAGTGTCTGTGGTTGGATTTGAACTCAGAGATGAGATTTCAAGTCCAGTGCTCTATCCTCTGAGCTATTTAGCTGCATAGGAAGCCTTTAATAAACATTTGTGGAATGGAGCTAAGTAATCTCATTTTCTCTTCTAGATAAAGTGCCCAGATTGTTAATTCCTTCACCCCAGGCCAAATGAAAAAAACCTCTCCAGGAACTTTGGGGCGTTAAGAGTGGAAGTCTATCTCATTCCAATAAACACAGTTTGGACTTCTCCCCAAATCAAACAAAGGTGTGAAAAAAGTTCAGACCACTCTCCCATCATCAAAGGTGTAAGCTAGGTGTGAACAAAGGAAATGTATTGGAATTGTTTGAAGATAGTCAATCATGCTCCATGGGCTTTAGATAAAAACAACCAGTTTTCTGGTGGTGGGTCAATATAGATTTGGTTCACCTTTCTTAGGGTCCCAGAAAGGAAATCACTCTTGAAGAAGGGAGTTGGGGAAAGAGACTCTCATTGATCAGAGCAATAGTCCTGAAAATTTTTCATCTCAGGATCCTTTCATATTCTTAAAATTTTTTGAAGACATCAAAGACTTTTGTTTATGTGGGTTCTATCTATTACTATTCATCATATTAGAAATTTAAAAACTTAGTATTCTTTTGAAAATAGCTTTGACCTCATGGATCCCTTGAAAGAATCTCTGGATTCCTTAGGAGTCACCAGATCATACCTTGAGAAGCTTTGAACCAGAGAACAATTTGGGACTTCTAATTTCGACATTTTGACTGAGAGAGCCACCTTTTGGGGAAAGGTGGTACAAAAATAAAAATGTAAGTTCCTTCTATTTCATTCAGATCAATTCGACTCAAGGACAGGATTTGGCCTTTATTCAGATTTGCAGTGGATTTGTGCCTCGTCAAAGTGAGTGTTCCCTCCAATAATCCAGGTCACAACCTGCCCACCCACTATCCTGAAACAACTCTGCCCATAAAAATAGCAAAGCACAGGATGAGACTGAAGATGAACTGGAGTGGTGAGAGTAGATGTCAGATCCTACACTCAGGTGAATATTTCTATTTTACTAACTTAGGAACAATAAGAAACACTAAGGAATTATTTCTAAAATTGGTGGGAGGCAGATACAATTGTGAGCTAGGTCCTTTCTGTGTCTTTCACAGGAAGAGACTCCTCCCCACTGGTCCCAGCTTATGAATTTCAATTTTTAGTTTTTGTAAGACATTGGGGTTAAGTGACTTGCCCAAGGTCACACAGCTAGATATGGATTTCAAAATTCTTAGGTAAGACTTGAGAACCTCTTGACCTTCTTTGTGGCGTGGGTCCCTTTGTGGTTGCTGCTGTTCCTGTTGTTTGCTTTAGTTCTCGAAGAGACCCAATGGACTCCTCAGAATCAGGGTTTCCCAAAAATTCTAGTGCAGAGGTAAGTTTTAGTAGATCAAAACTACAAACAGCTGCTAGAATCCAAAAGCATGAACAGTTTAGTAACTTTGGGGGTATAATTCTATATTGCTTTCTAGAAAGTCTGGATCCAACTTTAAATTACTGCTGTCCATGAATTCACACATATAACTGTCACCCTGGGTCACTACTAATCTTTCCCTGGGGATTGCTCTTTTCTAGAGGGGGCCAGGTGCTTCCACCCCCTCCCTCTCTCCTTGTCTGTCAAGTTGTCTGATACAAATTCTCTCTCTCTCTCTCTCTCTCTCTCTCTCTCTCTCTCTCCCCCTCTCTCTCTTTCTCTCCTTTCTCCTCTCCCTCCTCAGTCACATTCTCTCTTGGTCTCTGTCTTTCATTCTCTCTTTGTCTCTTCCTTTCTCTTTCTCTGCCTCCCTCTCTGCCTCTGTCTCTTCCTCTCTCTCAGAAAGCGGGGAGGAGATAGCAGACCTTTGCTTGTGCGGAGGACGCTACTTAAAGGGACATCTTTCTTTCCTTTCTTTGGCTCATAAAAGAAAAACTTTCTCAGGAAGCAAGTGTTGTTTGGAAATGAGGTGGCAGACAGTCTGTTTGGAGGGGGAGGGAGGGAGCAAAGTAAAGTGTAACTTGGGAGTGTTGGGTGACTCTGGAGAGGACCATCAATCAGTCCAGAGCTGGCAGGGAGCGAGTGGTGTGATCAATCAATCAATACACATTTATTAGCCATCTACTCAGTTCTAGGCACTAAGTCCTGGTTAGAAAAGGAGGCAAAAGACAGGCCCTGCCCTCAGAGACTGGATTGGAATCAGGAAGACTAAATTCAAATCCTATTGCCTATTTATTAGCTGGGTAACCCTGGACAAGTCATTTCCCCATTGGTAGTATTAAGGGATTAGGGCAACTAGAGGGGCCACAGTGGCTGAACTTGGGTTTAGGAGGACCCTAGTTCAAAATTTAGCCTCCGACACTTAGTGACCTTCATCCCTTAACTGAGTTTGTCTCAGTTTCCTCATCTGCAAAATAAGCTAGAGAAGGAAATGGCAAATCACTTTAGTATCTTTGCCAAGAAACCCCCAAATGGGGTCATGAAGCAACTGAGAACCAGAGGGGTCTAGTGGCTTGTCATAGTCACACAATTAGTTTGTGGCAGAGGAAGGATTTGAACCCAATACTCTGACTTCAGAACCCTCCAGCTGTCTGATGGTAGGAATCATAGCCTTGATCTTGGAGTAAGGAGATCTGAGTCTGGGGTTCAGATCTTGTTCTGTGAACTTCCCCCAAGTTCCTTTCTTTCTGGACCTCGGTTTTCTTCCTACAAAATGATGGGGTTAGGCTACATAGTCCCTTTGATTTCTAACAATCTGTGTTCTCAGGTTCCTTCTTTGGTGACTCCTAGGATACAAAGATAGAGACTCCTTAGAATGATCTGTGCAGCATCTTAATTTTAGAGACCACCAGAGAAGTTAGGTGACTTGACCAAGGTCACACGGGTCAAACCTAGATTCTCTGTTTCCCAATTTAGTGTTCTTCCTCTTTTTTCCCATCTGGCCTCCTTCTCTGTTTTTCCATAATCTACTTTTCTAAGAGTTCTTCCAAATTAAACGTTCCACATTCTGAGATACCTTCCAGATCTAAGATTTTATGACTCCTGGGTCAGGAGTGGGAGGGATTTGAGATCCTGTGACAGTAACTTCTGCAGTTACTGAATCTCTGCCTCCAACTAAGCGGCTTCTTCTAGTCCACTACCATCTGATGGTGGTCACTGAGACAAGATGTGGGCCTGGATCCTCAGGTCCTTTCTTCTCTTCCTTCCACTTTTCCTCCTACCCCAAAATGTCTTCTCCCCAGGAACAATGCCTTCTCTTAGCAAAGGAAAAACCTAAACAATTCTGAGGTTTCATCTCACACGCCTCAGATTACCAAAAAGATCAAAAAAGAAAAAAATGACAAAAGTTGGAAGGTATATTAGTATACTGTTGGTGAAGCAGTGAGCTGACTCAGCCATCCTGCATCCTGGAAAGTCATTTGGTATTAGTCCCCAAACGTTTTATTCTAGATATATTGAGTTTAAGATGTCCACTAAGCAGCTGGTGATGTAGGGACAGAAATTCAGAGTCCAGGATGTAAATATATATATAGATCTCTGAGTCATCCTCCTAGAGATTATAATTAAACCCAAGTGAGCTGATGAGATCACCAAGAAAGAATGTAGAGATAGGAAGGAAAAGGGCTCAGGAGGACCTTCTAGAACATTTACATTTAAGGGGATGAGAGAACCAGCAAAGGAGACTGAGGAAGAGCAGGTAGATGGAGTCAGGAGGAGAGCCAGGTGGGAGCAGTGCCACGAAGACCCCAAAGGAGCCCCCTTCCTTTGATCTCTAACTTAGAGTCTAAGGAGTCCCTCAGCCTGGCTTTCCAAAAAATATCTTATTTCTCCCCTTCATTCACCTTGAGATTCAAGCTATAGTTACTATACTTAGTCTCCCAAATTTTGGGAATTCCATTGACCATCTCCAGGCTTTGTTCTGAACTGTCTTGTCTTTCCTTGTATGTCCAACACTAGTAATTAAAACAATACAACTCAATGTTCTGGAGGGCAGACATCTGGGGCCCTTCCATCTTCCAAAGGCTATGATTGCTCTGAGGAAGGAAGAAGACAGTCTCTCTCTCTCTCTCTCTCTCTCTCTCTCTCTCTCTCTCTCTCTCTCTCTCTGTCTGTCTCTTGTGCTTTGTCTCTCTATCTCTCTGTTTTTTTCTCTTTTTCTCTCTGTCTTTCTCACTGAATACTCTCATCTCTCTTTACTCGGCTAGCTTAGGTCTCCCAGCTCATCATCCTCTGCCTCTTAAACCAAAGATTTAGGAGAAAACAAAGCGTAAAAAAAATAGTATTCCCCTGGGAATAAAAAACTTGTACTTTCATGCTGGCTCTACCAATTAAAAGACAATAAAGGTTAATTTCCCAAAAAACAGTTATTGATATCTGCTGGGTTTTTCTTTAAGACTAGAAGTTGTGGAGAGGTTGCTTTGATAGAGAAAGCTTCCTTATTTGGGAGTTCTCAAAAGCAGTCATCCAATAGAATGAAAGTTCTCTAATAAAAGAACTGGTTTTTCATCTATTTGTTTTTTTGTCTTTCCATCACAGTGCCATGTGATAATATGACTGGAATATAGTTGGTGCTTAATAAACTGATTGATTGATTGATTTGACTGAGCTAAACTTCCAATTCAAACTTCAATCCAACTCTGCAAAATGGTTGAAAATATCTCATTGTCTCAGACACTTAATAATTACCTAGCTGTGTGGCCTTGGGCAAGCTACTTAACCCCATTGCCTTGCAAAAACTAAAAAAAGGAAAAAAAATTGAAAATTGAAAATAAAAAAAAAGAAAATATCTCATTGTTTCTCAGCATGGATTTTAAACAGCACAGAGTTCAGATTTTTTTTTCCTCATGCACAATTTTACTCAAGATGTCTCTTTTGCCTAATGCTGCCCAAGCTCCAGTCCTTATCTGCCACTTTGATCTTAGGAGATTATAGCCTCAGAGGGACAGCTGCAAGAAACTTGATACCAAATTGTAGTTCATTGTAAAATTTAGTTTATCCAGCTGCTTAGTTGGAAATGATTTAAAATTCTACACAATTTTTAGCTTCCATAACTAATCCTATACTTCTCCCTCCAAAAATTCTTAATTATGTGTGTTTTATCATTTACACAGTAAACAGAAGCCACTTCTGCCTTATTTTCAACCTGGAAATTTTCAGGATTAGGGAAGATAAATAGAAAGAAAATGGTCAAGTCACCCCTATTTGTCCATTCTTAGGACTGACCTCCAAGCTTGGACTGGGCCTTGCTCAACTCTGTAATTGTGCAATATGTAGGGTCATTTCAATAGATATTTAAGAGTACAAGGCCTCATCGTCACTGAGGGTTGGCAACGTGTATGACTAAAGTAATTTGCTTTTTCTTTGGTGTTACTAAAATAATTTGAAAAGAAAGCAGAATGATAAACTTTTGGTTGAGACTAAAGATAATACAAACAAAAGTCAAATAGAGCAGATATGAAATGGAAACTCAATTTAAAATCTGAACAGAATCTTAGAAATATCTGTTTGTGGACTAAGTTTTCTAGAGTAATGTGCTGCTTACTGAATCACATTCCCCCAGTTCTTGGGTTGCAATCTAAAAACCTTAGTTTTAATTTAGTGCCCATGGAATCCCAAAAGTCCTGATGCAGTTTTTAAGCTATTAAAAGTTTTTTTTATTAAAGATTTTATTTGAGTTTTGAGTTTTACAATTTCCCCCTAATCTTACTTCCCCCCCTCCCCACGGAAAGCAATCTGTAAGTCTTAAAGTTTTTTATTAAATTTTTATTTAAGGCAATGGAGTTGAGTGACTTGCCCAAGGTCACACAGTTAGGCAATTATCGCGTCTGAGGCCACATTTGAACTCAGATCCTCCTGATTCTACTTCACCACCTAGCTGCCCCCTAAGCTATTAAAGTTTTATTAGTTTAAAGCAGCACTAAGACTTTTTGGGATGGTGTATCACCTTTGTCATGTTTAGAGTGACCTCACCTCTCTCATCTGGGGCATTCTGCCTCTTGTCTAACTGGAAAACACCCTAGAGGTATTCCCTCCTCTCCACCTCAAAGAAGTCAGATGGTTCCCTATCACCTACATGAAGCTTTTTCTTATCCTCCCATCCCTATCCCTACCTACTGGTGTCCTCCCTCTATGACTACCTTTGTATTTGTTCTACAACGAATTCACACACACACACACACACACACACACACACACACACACACACACACACACACACATTATATCCCCAATACTTTAAGGGCAGGAATTGTTTGTTTGCCTTTTTTTTTTTGTCCTTACATTTCCACTGCCCAACAGGACAGTCTAGGCCCACACATAATAGGCATTCCACAAATGTTTGTTGATTGGTTATTGATTGAAGGTATGGAAAAGCTGGCGTGGCTCAGAGGAGGCAATGGGCAGAATACATGGATCATAGAGCCTTGATGCATTGAACTACGCCTTCTTTAATTCCTCTTAGCCTGTGTGCTAAACTTTGGATTTTGGTGACTGGTTTTGAAAATGATATGGTTTATTTCCCAGGCAACATGAAGAATGTAAATGCTTTAATTTAGCAAGGGTTGGACCTGTGCTCCAGGAAGATTCTTTCTGAAGGACAGTGTAGAGAAGGCGGTATTAGGGTTGGAGGGACTAGAAAAAGGTGTAACCACAGTGTAAATAGGAGGTAATGATAATCTGCACCAGGATGGGGGGCTGTGAGTGAAGAGGAGGAGCTGAATGGAAGCAAGCTAGACAGGAGGATGGCTTTAGGGGAAAGCAAGTTCCAGGGAAGGATTCCTAAGGATGGGATAGACAGTAAAAAATGGGTCAGTAGATAGGGAGAGTCTGCCCCGACGAATAGGATAAACTCTAGAAAAGGGAGCATTGAGGGTAGGTTCGAAAGCACAAAGAGCCGGACTGCCTTTGGGCATTTGGATAAAAAAGATAGAAAGAATCTTTCCCCAGTAGGAAGGAAGGAAAGAGGAAAGAAGGGAAGAAGGAAGGAAGGAAGGAAAAAAAAAGAAGAGAGAGGAAGGAAGGAAGAAAGTAAGAGAGAGAGAGAAAGAACGAAAAAAGGCAAAAAGAAAAGAAGGGAATGAGGGAAAGAGGAAAGAAACAAGGAAGGGAAGGGAAAAGGGAGGAAGAAAAGTTAGAAAAGATGCAAGAAGAAAGGAAGGGGAAGGAAGAAGAGAGGAAAAGAAAAAGGGAGATTTTTTTTAATTTTTAAAGATTTTATTTGAGTTTTGAGTTTTACAATTTTTCTCCCAATCTTACTTCCCTCCCCCCACCCCTGGAAAGCAATGTCAGTCTTTATTTTGTTTCCATGTTGTACACTGATCCAAATTGAGTGTGATGAGAGAGAAATCATATCCTTAAGGAAGAGACAAAAAGTATAAGAGATAACAAGATCCGACAATAAGATACCTGTTTTTCCCCCCCTAAATTAAAGGAAATAGTCCTTGAATTTTGTTCAAACTCCACAGTTCTTTCTCTGGGTACAGATGGCATTCTCCATTACAGACAGCCCCAAATTGTCCCTGGTTGTTGCACCAATGGAATGAGCGAGTCCATCAAGGTTGATCATCACTCCCATGTTGCTGTTAGGGTGTACAGTGTTTTTCTGGTTCTGCTCATCTTGCTCAGCATCAGTTCATGCAAATCCCTCCAGGCTTCCCTGAATTCCCATCCCTCCTGGTTTCTAATAGAACAATAGTGTTCCATGACATACATATACCACAGTTTGCTAAACCATTCCCCAATTGAAGGACATTTACTTGATTTCCAATTCTTTGCTACCACAAACAGGGCTGCTATGAATATTTTTGTACAGATGATATTTTTACCCTTTTTCATCATCTCTTCAGGGTACAGACCCAGTAGTGGTATTGCTGGGTCAAAGGGTATGCACATTTTTGTTGCCTTTTGGGCATAGTTCCAAATTTCTCTCCAGAAAGGTTGGATGAGTTCACAGCTCCAACAGTGTAATAGTGTCCCAGATATCCCACAACCCTTCCAACAATGATCATTATCCTTTCTGGTCATATTGGCCAGTCTGAGAGGGGAAAAAGGGAGATTTTGAGATGTTTTTAAAATTAAATGCAAAGAGCAAGCTGTTAGATGGCACAATGGATAGAGCATTGATCCTGGAGTCAGGAGTACCTGGGTTCAAATCCAGCCTCAGACACTTAATAATTACCTAGCTGTGTGACCTTGGCCAAGTCATTTAACCCCACTGCCTTGCCCCCAAAAAGAAGAAGCACAAACAGTCCAATTTTGAAAACTACAAGTTGAACTTACATATGCTTAAAAAGGAAAAAGAAATTGTCCATCAGAGAGATAGGCAGGTTCTTTAACAAACCTCCACAAATTAACAAATGTCCATTTCATTTGGTGATAAGTTCACAATTAAAAAAAAAAGACAAAACAGAAGGTGTTATTGTGAGGAATGTGTAAAAATAGTATGCTAATACAGGAAAAACATGACTTTTTAGTCAGAAAAATTGGGTCCAAATTCTGCTTCTGATGTTTATTATCTGTGTGGCCTGAGGCAATATTCCTAGCCTCAGTTTCCTTATATGAAAAAGAGAGAGCTGGTCCTTGAGGACCCTTCGTGCTTTAGGCCTATGATCATCTGATAGGGAATTGATCAGAAAGGAATAATCGGATTGCCAGGCAGTTCGAGGGCCCAGCAGAGGATGAGTAATATGAATTTGTGTGTATTCTGGCCAAAATTTGTGTGTATTCAGGATTCCCTCCAGCCACTCTGAAGCAGCATCAGAGAAGACAGAAGCTGAGAGTGATCCAGGGTAGAGAATGATGAGAACCTGGAAGAAAACCAGGACAAAGGAGGGAAGAGCAACTTGCTGAATTGGTTACCAACCAGTTAAGACTGGGAAGGGAGGAAAGTGAAGGCTTGCTAGGGAGGGATTGAGAAACAAGAAGAGCTTATTTAGGAGAATTGATTGGGGCCAGAAAGAAGGATTTTAGAGGTCAAAATCTTGGAGGATGCAATTACAATCTTGATTTCTATTCAGGGCCTTGTTGAACCCAGAGAAGAGTTGCCTGGTCAGGATGAACTTGGAGCAAATGTGTCCTATAAATACAATGATAGAATTATATCAGTTAGATTATAATTCTGCTTCCCAACAAGCAGAATTATCCAAGGACTGCCTTAGAGGAATTTAAGTAAATAAAAGTAATTGGAATTTATAAATACTATTTTATGTTTTCAAGGCCCTTTGCATACATTTGCTCCTATAAGTTTTTTTTTTTTATTTTAAGGATTTTATTTGAGTTTTACAATTTTTCCCCTAATCCTACTTCCCTCCCCCAACCCCCCACAGAAGGCAACTTGCCAGTCTCTACATTGTTTCCTACAAGTCTTATAACAGCTCTGTGAGGCAGGTATAATTTTCTCCATTTTACAAATGAGGAAACTGAGGTTGAGTCCATGACCTACTATCGTATCCCAACCCGTAAGCCAAAGCTCAATAGTCACCTCATAAGGATGCATGCAATAACCAAGAAATTTACTGAAATGAGCTCTAATTTTTTTGTTTGTTTTTTCGTTTTAGCAAGGCAAAGGGGTTAAGAGACTTGTCCAGGGTCACAGAGCTAGGTAATTATTAAGTATCTGAGGATGGATTTGAACCCAGGTCCTCCTGACTCCAGGATGGGTGCTCTATCCATCACACCACCTAGCTGCCCCTTTTTCCTTTCTAATGGTTAATGGGTTAATGGGTTGGAGAATCAGAGGAAAGAAGTTAGTTAATAGTGATGTTGAGAATAAAGAAGACCATTGAAACTTTTTTTTAATGTACAGTAACAAAACAGGAGAAAGACTGGGAGGAAACAGGCAAGCAGAAAATTTTGAAAGCGATATCTCAAATTTATTATATACTTAAAAAAAAAACAAGCCATGTCCCCTTTTGGGTTCTCTGTGTGTGGAAATAGGGTTAGCTGGATGGAGTGCCAGGTCTGGAGTCAAGAAGATTCCTTTTCCTGACTTCAAATCTGTCCTCAGATACATACTAGCTTGGTGACCCTGGGCAAGTCCCTTAACCCTGCTGGTCTCAGTTTCCTCATGTGTAAAATGAGCTGGAGAAGGAAATGGAAACCAAACCATTACCTTTGCCAAGAAAACCACAAATGGGGTCATAAGGAGTTTGAAGTAACTGAATAACAACCAAAGTTTTTTGGGGGGTCATTTAAGTATCAAATGAAAAAAATGAAATTAAAAAGAGGAGCCCTACTCTCTATTATAAGATTTGTCTCTATGGGATTTGATTTATAGAATAAGGATAAGAGTTCTATGGACATAGTCTTTGAAATAGAACACCCTGATTCTGAGAGGTTCCTGAATTACAGAAAAGCTAAGTAAAATATATCAGATTTCAGAAAGCTGATTAATGCTGACGTCAATAACAATGTCTTAGTCCAATGGTGAAGAATGGTGGGAAAAGAATGTCAATAAAAGTCCCCACTATTAAAAGCCTAAAGTATGATAAAACCCTAAGATCAAAATCAAAGCATCACAGCTGGTCTCTGCTACTCCCTCCCTGTGTGACCTTTGGCAAATCCCTTCCCTTCTCTGGGACTCAGTTTCTCTCTCTGCCACAGAAAGGGACTGGAGTCAGTGATTCTAGGAGACTCCTTCCAGATCTGACTCAAGGACAGAAAGATGGAGCCCCCTCCCCCCAAGGAAAATTGCCGGAGTTTGGCTATCCTGCTGGGTCTTTGATTTGCAGATGGAACAAGTCACATTGTCTGATTAGCATGTGAATCCCACCTTGTTTTTTCTAGGCTCAGCAAGAGACTTCAGACCTGCTCCCCTGCATTCAGCTTTGGGGGAGAGAAAATCTTGCCCCCCTACACCCAGCCCCAGAGACACAATGCTGTCAATCAATCAATCAATCAATCAGCATGCATCTATTAATCACTCCATGGGTGCCAGACATTAGGGAGAGAAAGAAAAACAAAAACAGTCCCTGCCCTCGGGACGCTTATATTCTAATGCAAGGGACCACATGTATCTAAATAGGCTAATGGAAAAACACGTATTGAGTAGATGGGGAGGGGGGAAAGCAGGGGGAAATAGGGAAAGGTATCTGGTAAAAGCTAGGATTTGATCTCACTTTTGATTATAAGAGTCAAGGTTGAGGAGGGTAGTATTGTGGACACTGTGAGAGCCTGTCACTGTAAAGGAGAGGGGGTGTCAACGTTGTGGGATTATACAGATTTTCCCCAAATTCAATTGCATTGAGACTTTTGGGACCCCCTGTATTGGGGGAAAGCATTCATCCCAGAGCTCTGATGGGAGAATACTTGGCCAATCCTAGAGTCTAGAGATGAACTATCTCCCAGGGATGGACTTGTCTGACCAAGCAGCCCTTGTACCTCCTATTCAGGGATGTGTCTACTTCAGAACGGGTGGGAGACAGAGGGAAGGGAGAAGAGTGATGAAAAATGAGAGGCTCAGACTAGTTAGTGGGCTTTCCAAGGTCTGAATCAGCTTGACATCTAGCTATGATTCTATGATTGATTTCTGACTCTAAAAGAACTCAAATTGTGTCCTAAACTAAAAATATAGTTTCATAGCCAAGACTGGTCTTCAGGTAATATCTCCTCCACAAAACAGAGCGACTTCTCAACTCAGCTCTTCCTCCCTGGCAATTAGATGCTGCTGCTACTAGAGAAGAGGAGATGCTTTATTTCCAGTCTAACCCTTATTTTAGGGAGGGGGAAAAAAAAAGCACTGTAAGCCCTAGGAGAGGCCCTGGAGAAGTGTGGTTGGCCACAGGAGCTGGGAATAGCTTCCCTATGGAAAGATAGAAAGACCCACTAGTCAGTAAACATGCCCTTCCTTTTTTTTTTTTTAAGGTTTTCCCCAAGGTAATGGAGTTAAGTGACTTGCCCAAGGCCACACAGCTAGGTCATTCTTAAGTGTCTGAGGCCAGATTTGAACCCAGGTACTCCTGACTCCAGAGCTGGTGCTCTATCCACTGGACCACCTAGCTGCTAAACCTGCCCTTTCATAAAGTCAACTGGGTCTTATCCCATATCCCCTGTGGAGTGTCCATGTGTGTCTCAGTATCATTCTGAGATAGCATCCCTCTTCCCTACTATCTACCCCACAATCCAGTTAAGTTCCATTGCAGATAGAACCTAGTGCTTCTAAGAAAGTGTCCAGGACCAAAGATGGGGCTTGAACTCATACAAAGCCAAGAGGTCAAATCAGACTAAGCCTCCCAGAAGCCACGGGGAGGCATGACTGACCATCTACATGCAGTTGGAGCGACCATTTAATTTCCAAGGCATGATTAAGGGAAAAGTCAGTGGCCACTTTGAGGAAACCTATTTTTTTCCTTACAAGAGAGGAAGGAAATGAATCTTAGGACAAAGGACTCACATCTAATCAGTTTTTTAAGAGGTGAAATGGTTATAGAAGGGTTTACTGAACCCCAAAGAGGGGAAGGGACTAAAAGCAGTGTAGCCTCCAGTCCATTGAACTTACCCCAGAACCTGCAATACCTTTAGTGGATTACCTTTTTAGCCCCATGGCTGACCTTGATGAGATTCAGTCAGTATTGCTAGATCAGCCCTAGGAAGCCTCTATCTCTTCTTTTTAAGGCTAATAAAAGTGTTTTTAGGAAGGGCTGAAAAATATACTGGATTTTGGGCCCGAGTGTGACATTCTGAGTTCAAATCCCTGCTCTTCCACTCACTAATACCTGTATGGCTTTGGGCAAGTCCCTTCCCTTTAGTTACTGAAAGTGAAGGGGTTGGACAAGGTGATCCTGAGGTCACTGCCGGCTCTAAAGCTAGGCTCCTGAGGTCTGGGGAGGAAGTGGTCTGGTGTCCAAGGCCACCCCTTTGGCATTGTAGCAAAAGTTCTGAACCTAGGGCTCCTGGATCCTTTCTCCAATCACGCTTGTTGGCAGTATCAGACCCCTGCTTTGCATAAAGCTGTGTTGCTGGACCCTTGGATAGTTGGCATTCTGGACAGTTCAGGGCAGATTTGATACCCCCTCCCCCTGGAGTAAACGGGGGACCCAGGGCACAGCTCTTAGCTGTTCCTTGTGGGGTTTTGGAGTGGCAATGTGTAGAGGGAGGGATGGGATGGGAGAGGAGAAAGACAAGGAAATGGAGGGAGATAAGCAACATAAAAAGGCGGGGGCTAAGTAGAACTGATTTTCTTGGACTGAAAGGGTTTCGCTGATAAAAGCAAGTGGCTAAGTTTTTCATCTGGTCTTACTCTTGGACAGAACCCATCACCACATCCTTCCATCTCAGTCCAGAAAAGGAGCTTTAACAGCTCCCAGGAATGTCAGACCAAAGGGAGGCCTAGAGCTGGCAAGCCCCCTCCTCCCCTTTTGTTTTAAATAAGTCCCTAAAAAGCAGTACAAATGGCAAAAAGTTCTCTCTGGGGGGTCATTAGGTCCATATAGAAAAGCATTGAGAGACAAAGGCTGGAAACAATTTCTCCAGGGTCCAAGAGGTCCATGAGCACAGCCCCTGTGGCTTCTCTCCCAATCTAGGGGCAAGACCTCCCATAAGCCCTTGGGGTGAGCCAGCCTGAGCTGGCACAGCTACAGAAGCTTTCTTGTAAAGGAAGATGGGGGGGGGTCTCCCCTGACTCGGCACCCTTCCTTTCTCCCTGGAGAATCTACCCTTGGGTCCCAGGGTCAGGTAAAGGAAGAGGAAGAGGTTTGCGAATCCTGAGATCTCCCATTAGAGTAGCCAACAGTAGTCCTAGTATTGGTGAGAATTTGGCTCCCAAATAGGCCTAAAATGCTATTTTATCTTAAATGTTTCCTTTCGGTACAGACTTCAAAGAAAAACAGATAAAGAGACGTCATTTATATTCAGTAACAAAAAAACCAAAACAAAACATAAGTTTTCTTTTTAACTGTACAAATTGAAATGAAACATTCCCACAACTGGGCTTCTTAAGTGTACAAAGAATAGTCTAATGCTGGAATTAGGGGGTGAGGAAGAAATGGCCTTTTAGCCTGAATTTCTACTGAAGCAGAATCTAAATCATTGATCTGGAAAAAAGTCTTCAAGGCTGTTGCAAGAGGCCTCCCAAGAGTCCTGGTGTTGTCTCCATTATGTTTCTGGTTTGTTTTTCCTCAGCAATTTAGTCACCCAATTTAATAAAAGTAAATTATCATTTATTGAACTCCTAGATTCAATTAAAAATGAGCTACAGGATAAATAAACTTTGGAACAAGGATATAACACATGTTAAACAAAAATAAATAGGTTACACTGAACTCATCCCAGAGTCAATTCATTTCAGATCATGGCCCTTTTTTCTTCTTGGACACTGTGGTCACATTTTTCTTGATCATAATTAGAAATATTAAAAACCAAATCAAACCTATAACAAATTCATATGGTAAAACCTTTAAGGAAACTAAAGTATTGGATTTAACCTTTTAATTCTGAACAACCAAAGCTTTTCAGTTTTTACATAATCTAATGTAAAGCTAATGGAATTAGCTGAATAGGCTGTATTGAACAGGAACAGGGAAGACAACAGTCATCCAGCTTCTGGGACAGAAATCAAAATGGAGAAATGTAGAACCAAAATCATACAGTCCCTACTAATAGAGGGATGTATTTAAAGGCTTTGCATCCTTTTGTCATTTGAAATGGCTTCTGGCATTATGATTGTAAGGACCTTTCAGACATTACAAAGTGTCTGAACAGCCTCGATCCTGTACTTCAAGTTAAAATTCATCCTGGGGAAAGAATTCTACGGCTGCACTGGTCATGCAGGTAGTCTTCAGTAGTCTGAGAGTTGATAAAAGAGGAACAACAGGAAAATCTACCAGCTAGTCTTAATTTCAAATTTCTGCATACACAAGGGGTCAAGTTGGAAATTGAGAGTTGCTGATTGGCAGAGTTGGAAGGGACCTTGGTGGTCACCGAGTCCAACTGCTCCATTTCAAGGGTCAAGCATGAGACGTTGGCCACTTGTGCATAAAAATGTGTGCAGAGGATCAGGGAAGGGGAAACTTCCAAGTGTCCTCGGACTCTGGCTGCAAGGGTCTCTGTTGTCTGAAAAGAAAATATTCTCTGCTGGATGGTTCCAAGGTCTGGGTTAATCATCCAAGCCTGGTGTCTCTCCTTGCTGAATTCTGGAGGCTATTCTGATGGCTTCTTCCAAAGACTGCTGTTCTCCAAGCTGCAATATGAATATGTAAAAAAATAAAGAGTTGTACCCAATAAAAGTTTTCAACAAAATAAAAATCTTAGGTCAGAAGCCAACTCTTTTCACTCTTACTTGCCAGAATCTGTTGTACTCTCCCTCTTATATTACTTTGTATTTACTCTTTAATTAAAAAAAAAATAAATGTTATTTTATCATTTATTTTTAAAAATTTGAGTGGAACTCATATTTTTAAAAACAAATACTAAAAATTATTATTACATATAATTGGAGGAAAATAAAATTCTAAATAAATAAATATGGAAATTTTTTTTAAAAACTTCATTCCAGATTTTCTTTCTCCCTCAGCTTCTTCCTCCATCAATCGAGAAAGTAAGCAATGTATCAGTTTGTGATTCTGCTTCCTCCAAAAAGAACAAGCTCCAGGAAGGAAATGTTCACTTTTTTTGCCCACAGATCCCCTAGAATAGACATCTCCCCCCATCAGCTATTCATTCACATTCACAAAAAGTCTAACAGAGGCTGAACACCTCAGAGAGCTCACTTTTATGTCACTTTTACAAAGGTTTATAAGGATGATAATCTGATTTCTTTTAGAAGGGATAATAGCTATTCTTATTTTTTATCTTGTGGAAGGGGTTAGTTTGTGGGGGGGGGACAGAAAAGAGAGGGCACACCATAAGAAACAAGAGAGCTTAGAAGGGAATACAGCTAGGGCACTTGAGTTACTACTATATTAAATTGAATATATATTTTGTGTTTGTGTGTATGTACTGTAGTCTACTGATTAAGAGTGGGGGACATTTATTTTACATTTTACCTTTTACAAAGGTCTTTGGGACATTTAAGAGGCTTCAAGACCAAACTAGTCAACGTCTCCCACTTGACCCTTGAATTAGATTAGCTGGACTCGGTGACCACCAAGGTCCCTTCCAACTGCCTGGGCCAAGCAAGTGTATGCTGTACAAGCAGCTTTCGTAAGATGAAGTATCTTTCCTCTCAGAAACAAACTTAGGAGAGACCTGGTCCCAAGTCAAGGGGACTTGTCCAATCAGCCACCTTCTCTGCAGTTGGCAGAAATTAAGCAGGATGAGAGAGGAACTGGCAGGTGCCAGCTAAGGACATGGTCCTGGAGCCCAGAGCACGATGGTCGTGACTGAGGAGGAGCCCGCCATGAGACCCAGAAATACCCCCTTGGAGTTGAAGGGGTCAACTAGCTCTAGTCTTAGACTTACCTGCACTGCAATTTGTGTTCCATTGGATGTGGCCACTAATGTCAGTGGTCGAGCTTCTGTCGTCACCAAATGATGCCCGTGTGATTGATGCGCCATTTCTGAGGAGGCCGTGTGGAATGCTGCTAAGTCCTGGGCCACTATGGCCACCTGTAACACCAGCCAGAGACCCTCGATGTGAGGGAGGTCCACCCTCCAACCCTAGACCGGCTGCTCACCTCCCCGACCTTGGAGAGCAGGTAGGTTTTCTCCACCCCTAAATTTTGCTGCCCCCAAGTGGCTAGTTGTGAGGCAGCCAGGAGGGCCCACAGGCACTAAGGGTCAATATTCCTAAACATCTATTTATTCCTAGGTCTGGGCAAGGGTTAGGCAACATCTCTTCTTTTATTCAAATCCATAATTATTTAAAATCACATTTTTGTACAATCAGGACATCTTCCCTGGACCAGTACATTACAGCAATAATGATCAAGCTTAGATAGCATACATTCACCTTACTTTCCCCCTAAATGTTTCGTTTTGTTTTGTTTTTTTTAGGTTTTTGCAAGGCAATGGGGTTAAGTGGTTTGCCCAAGGCCACACAGCTAGGTAATTATTAAGTGTTTGAGGTCAGATTTGAACTCAGGGACTCCTGACTCCAGGGCTGGTACTCTATCCACTGCGCCACCTAGCGGCCCCCTTTCCCCCTAAATGTTAAAACAATGGGGAGGTACAAGAGGGTCTTTCCTACACAGCTGGTGGATGGACAGAAGGCATCGACCTCCGTCCAGGAGCAACCCAAGGAGAGGCTGAATAATCAGAACCCCTTCAACCAGAGCTGCCTCCTTGCCCAGTATCCCAGGCATCACCCCACAAACAAGCCCTTGTTTTTTTAACTCTCTAGAAAAACTCCATAAGGGATATTCATAAGTTCTATTCCATGAGGAGAATGGAAAACTATCTGGAGGACAGCGTGTCTGGAAGCAGGCTGCTTTGACCTGGATGACCCTCCCCTGGGCAGAGCTCGACCCTGGAGTGACAGGTGTTCTGGGAAGGCTTCAGATAGGATCAGAGCACTTCAGGGGGATTGCAACATTTCCCCAGGGGATATTTGTGTCTGTACTTAAGATTCTGTGAAGAGTTTACTGAAACTACTCCAGGCCATCTAATGGTCAATCCAGGGTTCTTGAATTTTTGAAAATGGAATGGCTAAGTAGTGGGGGAAAGGGGAAGAGGAGGAAGCCTCCAAGCCTGGTAAGGGAGCCACTTAAATGGCCTTCCCAGGGACCTCCCTGAGAGCCCGCCCTTGTTCTCCCAGATGCTCTACCAAGAAAGCACACTGGTATGGGGTCCAAGGGCATGGGATTGAATCGAAACTCTGCTGCTTCTCATTCCTGTGACTGAGGGTAAATCCTTATCCATAAAATGAATAGACTGGAGTAAATGGTTAAAGGTTCCTCTGACTCTAAATTCAGGAATCTGAGGTTCATTCTTCTTGAAATGAGATTTTTAGAGGGTCCACTGGGGGGTCAAGTAGCCACCACAAGACCTGCCTACCTCAGAGACCATGGGAAAGATGAGTGATAGGCTGGCTGAGGGCAGAGAGGCTGTCCCTGTTCCTCTGATCAATCCCCACATTAAAGGGGTTCAGAGAGCTATAATAAGCTACAGGACAAATCCCTCCTTGAGCCAAATCATGGCCAGATGATCACGGGGGAGTGACCTGGGGAGCAGTGTTGCCTGTAATAGCTTAGATAGCTTAGAGTGCAGAATGTCAGGCCCACCCAGCATCCAAGGAGGAAGCAGAGGCCCAGAGCAAGGCAGGGCTGGGAAGAGAACCTGCGCCATGGACGCCAGGTGGGCTCTGGACATTTTTCAATGCCACACTCAGACACACAAAGGCCTTTACCTGCTGCCCTTCCGTGCCCTCGGCAGTAACCATGGCTACAGAGTGGGTTCCTGCTGAAGAGATAACCGCATCGTGGGTGGGGACGGTGATTGGGGTGCCGTCCTGCGTCACCATCGTGATGGTATTACCAATGGCTTGCATGTCTGCCTGAGATATGTTGACCTGAATGAAACATTTTTAAAACAAATCATAAGGACTTCCAATCCATTTGGTCACTTGAGCCCAACCCCTCAGTGACAGAGCTCTCAGCCCACCCAGAAACCCAACTTGAAAACAGCCCCTGCTGGCCAGCTCAAACCCACTCTGCCGAGAGCCTAGATCTACAGTAGTGTGTCTACTTAGCAAGTCTGTCCAGAAAACCACCAGGTATGCTTTGGGCTCCTCAAAGACCCTGCTGGTGTCTGCTGCAGCCACGGCACTGGCTACTGAGGGAACCACCCTGACCTACTCCTTCTTCATCCTAAGCCCTTTCCCTGACCTCTACCATGGGAGAAAGGAAAGGGCGTCCTCTGCCAGTCAAGCCATCTAGTCTCTGTACTGTGAGGACTGGCCATACAACAGGCAATAAATAAATGTTGGTAATGTTGGTAATTGAATGACTGAGGGTTAACCTTTCCACACTTAGAGAGATATTTCTCCTTAATGTCAATCATTGATAAATATTTTCCTAGGAATATAATTGGTAAGAGAGCTTGTGTGGAAGTTTCTATTGCATCAAAATAAAAAAATGCACCGAGGAAAAAGTCAACTACTGAGTTGATGAAGAAATAAAGAAACAGAGAATGACATAATGATAGGTCTGGGTCATCCCTTCCAGAGTCCACAAATATTTGTAGTCCATTTTTTTAAATTAAAAATTTAAAACAATTAATTGTTAAATATATTTAAATGTATTAATAACAATTATTAATAATAAATTATTACAATTTGAACATTTTAAATTTGTTATTTTCAACTAAGAAAAAAATTCTATTTCTTGCCTTTCCAAACCCTACCCCACCATAAATTGGAAAAAAAAACCTTTATCACAAATATCACTAGTCCACATTTTTAAGATATCACAAGCCAAACCAAAATGCAGCGAACTATATACAACAAGGGACACAAGAGACACTGTCTCTGAGAACTCATAGTCTAGAGTGCAGACTAGACTGTTTACCACATTTGGAGGATGAAGTATATAGTTTGTGGGTACCATATTTTAAAAGGGTCTCTGGTAAACTGAAATGTGTCCAGAAAAGGGTAACCAGGATGGTGAAGGAATAAAGTGTCTTTTTGCTATTCTAGTTAAAACTTGGTTGAAGAAATTGAGAAATATATATTGCCTCAATAATTAGTCCCAGTGCATGACAATTGTAGGCAGGTATATTCCAATTAAAAAAATTTTTTTTTTAATTTATTAAGGCAATGGGGTTAAGTGACTTGCCCAAGTTAATAGTGCTAGGCAATTTTAAGTGTCTGAGGCCAGATTTGAACTCATGTCCTCCTGACTCCAGGGCCGGTGCTCTATCCACTTTGCCACCTAACTGCCCCTTAGTATATTTCAATTTAACAAATACCTTCTTTTTTTTTTTTAAAGGTTTTTTTGTAAGGCAAACGGGGTTAAGTGGCTTGCCCAAGGCCACACAGCTAGGTAATTATTAAGTGTCTGAGACCAGGTGATTTGAACCCAGGTACTCCTGACTCCAGGGCTGGTGCTTTATCCACTGTGCCACCTAGCCGTCCCTAACAAATACCTTCTAATATTTTGTGAAAAAGGAATAGACTGCCAAGATGAGGGGCATGAAACAGGGTCTGTCTGACTACTTGTCTGTAATGCTGTGGATAGAATTCATAATATGGGTAGAAGAGAATTAGATGAACTAGTTGCTCCAAGGTCTCTTCCAACTTGAAAATTCCATGAAAAATAAGCAATCACCAACTAGTGAACAATAAAAAATATGTGGAAAAACTCTCTAGGGTTAGAGTGTGCATTGTAAACTAGGAATCCTAAAGTTCTTGTAGAGCTCTCTCAGGTACCACTAATCACTTTGTATGACTTTTTCCTCTCTGAGTCAGACAATGATAAAAACAGATTATCAAGTCTTTATAAAGAAAAAAAAAGAGGGGGCGGCTAGGTGGCACAGTGGATAAAGCACCAGCCCTGGATTCAGGAGTTCCTGGGTTCAAATCTGGTCTCAGACATTTAATAATTACCTAGCTGTGTGGCCTTGGGCAAGCCACTTAACCCCATTTGCCTTGCAAAGACCTAAAAAAAACCCCAAAAAATGAAAAAAAAAAAGAATAAATTCATATTTAAATATATATATATATTTACAATATAATTACAATATAATTGATATAATTTGCATATACTATATAAAATAGATAAACTTATACGTATAAAGAATGGCAGAAATACAGAAGTGCTACAGTAGTTAACAATTTGAAAGGAGTGTTATTGGTGTTTGGAAGAAGAAGGAAACCTAGGAATTCAGAGGTTTCCTGGAGGAGGTTGAAGTTGAATCAGACTTGGGAAAATGGCTATTTGTATCAGCAAAGGACATTTATATCCATGTTATAGAAGTTGCAACATAATGTTGCCATTTTAAACAACTGTACATGTTAAAACCATTCAGTGTTTGGCATCCATGACCGATTTGCCTCTCAATGCTGAAACATATAGTCTCTAATTATGACACTACTCCTAGGGGAAAACAGTCTGCTTTATGACAATCTACTTTATAAGGACCTGCTCTACAATCAGAGGCATGTAACAAGAAGTGGACCTGTCCTCTGTCTGGAGTCTAGGGAGGGAGAGTTCTCCATGTGGATGTCGGCAGGCAGGGGCAGTTTACAGGCTCCTGGAACCCACTTTCCCAGTTTTGCAATGAAAAAGAACCTTGGAGTCCTTTTTAGCCTCCTAATCTTCATCACCTGTTCTCCAACTTCACTGTCCTCAAACGCTGGTGATCCTTCAAGGTGCCTCTCACTTTCTTCCCTCTGTTACCACCTAGGTTCAGGTCCTAATTATCCCATATCTGTACTAAATCCCTGACAGGAATGGCATTCTTGACTTTGATGTGGCAGACACTTACATGTTGGGTCCCATCCTGGGATATGAGCGTTACTTGCTGGCTCAATCCAGATTGAGTGACTGTAGCTACTTGTGCAGACACAACATCCTCCCCTTCGACACCTGTAACATATGCTATCTGTGGACCTTTGAGGACATCCTCACCTTGACCTGTTAAATAAAAAAATATATAAATTGAAATGCAGGGAGGAAAAGAAAAAAATATCTTCGTGTTTTTTACACAGAGAGCCCTTTCTTAGTGATTCTTGACAACATTCCATCCCTATCCCCTAAATTTAACATCATCAAATCCAACAAACTGTTCCAAGTTCTTAAGTCTGATTTCTCCTCATTGTTAAAGTGTATATGTTTTGGGGGAGGTGAAGAAGACATATGTAAATAAAGCTTCCAAAAATCCAAAAGTAAATATGAATTTAATTACATATTCACTTTATTTGGTCTATGGCTTAGAAAACAGTAAAGAAAATAATGCCCGGAGAGAATGATTCACGTTATTACAATACAAACCAGCAACTCTGAATGGTCAGTAAGACCATAAAGTGGTACTAACCAGAACTCATTAACACAAATGACCTCCAGCCCTCAGAAAAGGTCACCCACCATTGTGTAAAGGTATGCTGAGTTCAAGTTAATCATTTAATAAGCTAGATTTTATTTTTTAAACAACCATAATGCTCCCATTATCCAGTCAGTAGGAGCTGGATTTGGCAATCACATTAGATCCCTCTCTTTCCCATCTTCCATTCTCTATCTCTAACTAAAGGTAGAGCTAGGGCAAGTAAGATCTTTATTCTGATTTTAAAAGGAAACTGAAGGTAACTGTCATTATTAGAGCTGTTGCCTGGGTTAAGAAGCCCAAGATCATCAATTTAATCTCTAGAGGGCACCATTAAGCTCTCTCCTTTCTATCACTTAGCAACTTCTTCAAAACGTGGGCCACTGGTCACAAAGGCTCCAAGGAAGAGAGTAAGCATAATATCAATAACTCAGTTACCTTCCACAACTGAGATAAAGATACCATTCTATTCACTTCCTTCTTTCTAAAGGTTTGGTTTTTTAATTTATATCTACCATACAGATGGAAATCATCGAAAAATATGGTGTGAGATTTGGGAAACAGGGAGGAGGGGTTCCAAGAATATTTTTCCATGTGCCATCTCTGAAAAAGCCAACCTTAAATACTATAAATATGTATTATTATTATTCATCAATAGTTTGAGCCAAACCTACAGACATGCCAAATCCAGCTCCTACTGACTGGATAATGGGAGCATTATGGTTGTTTAAAAAATAAAATCTGGCTTATTAAATGATTAACTTGAACTCAAATAGGTTTCTTCAAAAAAAAGTCTGAATGGCTGTTACCCCATTAATCCATTGCTTCTCTATTCTCCCCAAGCTCATTGCTTCTCATCTTGACTCAGAAGGGTTTTGTAAGCTACAGTAGTAATAGCTCCATTCACCCAACTCTTGAAGGTTACTAGGAACTTTCAACAGCCCTGTGAAGACACACTAAATACAAGTCCTTATCTTCTTCCCATTTGGCAAATGAGGACACTGACTCTCAGAGGGACTGAATGACCTGCCCAAGATGACACAACTAGCAAGGGAGAGCCAAGATTCAAACCCAGCTCTGCTAAGTCTACTCCCCCTGCCTCTTTCCCAAACCTGAGCTGCCTCCTTATCCAGTGCTCTCTCCACTCTGCCATCGGTGTGGCTTCCCTATTAAAGAGGATCAGAGATCTATCCTTTCCTGACTGGCAGGGGCATTCTCCTCAGGGGAAGGGAGAGATGGCCATGGGTCCTTGGCCACCCTGGGACTGCTGTGTGAAGAAAGTGCTTTTAACCCTACATACTATAAATCTCTATTTTTTTAATTAATGGTTGTTGTTGTTGTAGTCGGGAGTTTCCTCCTTCAAGAATGACTCCAACTCCTTATTCTCACAGAATGCCCACTTCTCGGTGGCAGAGCTGTCCAGTCAGTCATAGGAGTGGTCAGAAAGGAAAACCAGGACAAGAAAGCTTTAGATTAGAGTGCTTCCAAGTGGCCTTGGTGGCCCAGGTGAGTCAAGAACAAGGCCAGACTGTCAGAAAGGCATCCAAGATGCCTCTGTCAAAGGCTGGAAAGGCATCAGTGCCTGGGGAGCTTTGTCCATGTTGATGATGATATGATCAATGCCCCCACCCTGCCCACACTACCCCCCACCAAGTCCCAGCACAACCTCCCACCTGGTGGGGGCTCGAAAAAGGCCTCCTGCTCCTCCTCGATGGGCTCTGTGTCATTGTGAGCTGTTCGCTTGTGCATTGCTAAGGTGGAGATCTGCTTATAGGTCTTCCCACAATGATTGCAGTTGTATGGTTTAGAGTGAGTATGAACAACATGGTGCTTGTACAAACTGGAATATTCCGTGAATCGTTTATCACACCCAGGGACCGTGCAAACATATGGCTTCTCCCCTATGGAAAAGGCAACACACACAGCCAACATGTCACACATTAAAAGGTCTACAATCATTTTCTGACTTTTCTAGGAAAGGTATGGGCAGCAATGACGTTCCCTCCAGGGATAACCACAGAAGAAGGGTGGGAAAAGCCCCAATGCTCCTATTCCAGATGGTCAGCTCTCTGGCTTTCCAGCTAGGATTCTTCCTGCTTTGTCACCTTCCCCATAACTCCAAAGAAAAATAACTATTTAACCTTTTTTTTAATTTTAAAAAGAAAAAAAATTAAGATATTAGATTCTGATAAATTTAAGTTTTAATTTACTATTTTCTGTAATCAAACAAGCTAATGCCAATGTACCCCAAACAATATTTACAATTGTAAAACAAAAATTAGCCAACAGTAGCACTATTAGAAATGCACTGTGAGAGGCAGAGTAGCTTTGGGCTTAGGGAGTTGACCTCTAAAAGGAACTGTGGTCAAGTTCTACATCCAACACAACATGGCTGTGTGACACTGGGCAAAGCACTGAACAAAACTGCAAGGAAGGAGATCTCCTTATTGGGGATTCCCCACACAAGACGTGTCAAACACGCATTCTGAACTAGGTTAAAATTCAGTAACAAAATAAATCATATATAATATACAACACACACACACACACACACACACACACACACACACACACACAAACACACGTATTACACCTATATGTATAAGCATGCTACATTATACTTATGTGTAATATATCTGTATAGCCCTATTAAAATGTGAATTTGAAATTCTTTTAAAATTCTTTTATATTTTATTTTTTTCTCATTTACATGTAAATAGATATTTTCAACATATTTTTTAAAATTTTGACTTCCATATTCTCTCCTTCTCTTTCTCCTTTAGAAGGCAAGCAATTTGATATAGATTATACATATGAAAACTTGTGGTTTTCTAAGTTAGACCTGTGGTCTACAAGGATCCTTGCACATGGTTTAGAGTACCCCCATTTCTATCTGGGTTTGACACCACTGCCCTGTGCAGATGAAACACAGGTTTGGATCAAAAAAAAAAATCAACTCTCTAAAATGTAGCAAAGTATAATAAAATACTTTTTAATAAGCTGGCCGCTAAAGGGCAAGGCATCAGGTATCAGTGTCTCTTAATGTCCTCATCTCATCTTTTGTTATCAATCAGAAACTCTGAAGTAGGCAAGGGGGGGGGGTTTCCTGGGAAAAGAAGCTGAAGAACTAAGACTTCCAAGGAGGACTAGTAGAAACCAAGACCCTAACCCCAGAGGCAGATTACCTGTATGTATCCTCACGTGGTTCTTATAATTTGTGGCACTGGCAAATGCTCTCCCACATCCTGGTTCTGTACAGTAATAGGGTCTTTCTCCCGTATGTGTCCTAATGTGAACTTTTCTGATGTTTGATGTCGTAAAGGATCTGCCGCATCCTTCATAGGGACACTTAAAAGGCCGCTCACCTGAAAGCACAGAAGAAGGAAAACTGAACAATCAGGAAGGGGCATCATCACAGGGCTGTCAGACAGGCATGTCTGTAGGTTTAGCTCAAACTTTTTTCTTTGTTCCAAGGAAAGGTTCACTGCATGGTGGGGGGGGGGCAGTAAAGCTGGACTTGATTGATGAAACAAAAGGCATCAACAAAATAATTTTTTTTTTTTTTTAGTTTTTGCAAGGCAATGGGGTTAAGTGGCTTGCCCAGGGCCACACAGCTAGGTAATTATTAGGTGTCTGAGGCCAGATTTGAACTCAGGTACTCCTGACTTCAGGGCTGGTTCTCCGCCCTTCTCCGCCATCTCGGCCAGAAGTCTCAATCCATTCCCTATCTACAACACAATTCATTGTTACAGGAAGGGGTGCTATTCATAATCTTCTACCATCCTACCAATCTTCTACTCTTTCGTGATATATTGGAAATGAATTTATACGCTATGCCACCATTAGTTTTATCACTAATTAGGTTTCTGGGTTCTTTTGGGGTTCCTTGATGTGATGATTGCTTTATGTCAATTAAACTTCTTTAGAAAATAGTGATAATAGGGGCGGCTAGGTGGCGCAGTGGATAGAGCACTGGCCCTAGAGTCAGGAGTACCTGAGTTCAAATCTGGTCTCAGACATTTAATAATTACCTAGCTGTGTGGCCTTGGGCAAGCCACTTAATCCCTTTTGCCTTGTAAAAACCTAAAAAAAAATGGTGATAATAAATATCAATAAATTTTATTTTTATAGTTTCAAGAGCTTCTTTGAAAAGGTTAAGCTAGAGTCATTTGTAATATATACCATATTTTCTTATCTTCATCTTTTCACATAATTTACACTGATTTTCACTTTTATTTGGACTTGCCAGTGGTCTTACTGGATACAGATGACTGATTTAGAAATGGCTCCCAGATCATAACTAGTCATTTCCTGTTTATTAAGGCATAGTTCATTCTTTTTGGGGGGTGGACTTTGGACTTGGGGGATGCTGGGTTTATTCAATGACTTCTGACTTTTCACAATATGCAGTTTAGTATTTACTCCCTCCTGTGTCCTCAGGTTTCTGGACAATCTAAGTCTTTTAACTCATTTGTTTTTAAATTCTTAACTATGCTTTCCAAGTGATTTCTCACAGGCTTCCCTTATCTTTGCATTGAAGAAAGTAAGTTGCCTTATATACATACACGCACACACACACACTCACACACACACACATATGTAGATATGGGTCTTGTCAACTCTTCATTTAATTTCTTTCTTTCTTCCTCTTCTACAACAGAGATGAGTGCATGCTCTGCATCTGCCATCATGGGGGTCTTTTCTTTATGCCTAAATTCATCACAAACACTAAAAGCCTAGACAATCAAATGACCCATGTCACGTTGTGTCTGACTTTGGATACAAAGGGAAACCATCCGAGCCAACCTTTTTAGACCCTTCTCTGACCCTTCGACACTGGGTTGTTGAAAACCACTCCAGTGGAGCAGAAGTCCTAAGAGGTCCTATCAAGATGGAAAGACTGAGAATGTGTTCCAGACAGATGTGAACTATTTGAGAGTTCCTATTCTAAATCAAAAGCTCTTAACCCAGGGGTTAGTAAACTTGGTTTTTATAAGAAAAAAAAATTTTTTTTTTTTAGGCTTTTGCAAGGCAATGGGGTTAAGTGGCTTGCCCAAGGTCACACAGCTAGGTAAATATTAAGTGTCTGAGGCCACATTTGAACTCAGGTACTCCTGACTCCAGGGCTGGTGTTCTATCTACAGCACCAACTAGCCACCCTATAAAAATATTTTGATAATGACATTTCAGGATAATTTGTTTCCCTTATAATCCAACATATTTTGTTTTGTGCATTTAAAAATGTTACTCTGTACTGAATCAGTGGATTAGAGTAAGTACAAAAGAAACAGTAGTAAATGACTATAGTAATCTATTGTTTGAAAAATCCAAAGACATCAGCTTCTGGGATAAGAACTCACTATTTGACAAAAACTGCCGAGAAAAACAGAAAACAGCATGGCAAAAACTAGGCATCTCACACTCTATACCAAAATAAGGCCAAAATGAGTACAGGATTTAGACATAAAGGGAAACACCACAGACCAATTAGGAGAACAAGGAATAGTTTCCCTGTCAGATCCATGGAAAGGGGAGAAATTTACAACCAAATAAGAAATAAAGAACATTATAAATTGCAAATTGGATGATTTCAACTATTTTTAAATTAAAAGGGTTTTACACTAATAAAACCAATGCAGTCAAGATTAGAAGGAAAACAGAAAGCTGGGGAAACAATCTTCATAGTCAGTGTTAAAAAGGCTCATTTCTAAAATATAAAAAGAATTGAATCAAATTTATAAGTTTACAAATCATTCCCCGACTGATAAATGGTCAAAGGATATGAACAGGCAATTTTCAGATGAAAAAATTAAAAGTTATATATAGTTATATGAAAACAATTCTCCAAATCATTATTGATTAGAGAAATGCAAATTAAAACAATGATGAGGTACCTACCACCTCACTACTTATCAGATAGGCTTAAGGTGACAAAAGAGGAAAATTATCAACTAGCAATTTGAAATTATGTACAAACAGCAATAAAATTGGGCATACTCTTTGATCCAGAAAAACCAATATTAGGCCCATATCCAAAAGAATCATAAAAAAAACAGGAGAAGTCTCACATGTTCAAAAATATTTATAGTAGTGGCAAAGAATTTGAAATTGAGGGGATACCCATCAATTGAGGAAGGGCTGAATAAGTTATCATGTATGAGTGTTATGGAGTACTACTGTTCTAAAAGAAGCCATCCATGAATGGTCGGACTCTCAAGAGGCGTGGAAAGAATTATAGAACCTGATACTGAGTGAAGGGAATGGGACCAAGACACATTAGCAACTACAGTGGGAGTTGATCCACCTTGATGGAAGCGACTCCTCTCTGCAATTCAGAGAGCCAGGACAAGCCAGGAGACATGGACAATGCTATCCCCATTCGGAGGAATAAAGCCATACTGTGTCCACTTGTTAAAAACTCTCTTATGTTTTTCTTTCTTTTGCTAGTTTTAATTCCTATTACACAACAAATATGTCAAATACAAATGATCATGTACAACTTTTTTTTTTTTTTAGGTTTTTGCAAGGCAAATGGGGTTAAGGGGCTTGCCCAAGGCCACACAGCTAGGTAATTATTAAGTGTCTGAGACCGGATTTGAACCCAGGTACTCCTGACTCCAGGGCCGGTGCTTTATCCACTGTGCCACCTAGCTGCCCCCATGTACAACTTTTACAGGAGGGATAGGCTTCCTCAGATTCCAATAGGGTCCATGATCTAAAAGAAGATTAAGAATCCCTGGTTCTAAATGAAACTTGCAGATATAAGCAAATGGCTCTCAGGCTTTCTTCAAAGAGCTGGAATTATCTTGAGGGGAAATATCCAATTTTTAATGGCCAGGAAAAAATGGTTAGTGAAACTTCTATTAAGCTATTTTAGTAATTCCACTGGAAGCAAAGAAATCTGAATACCTGTGGGTAAAACTGTTGTGTTGAAAATACGCCTGCTTACCTGCACAGCAGAAATGAAAGCTCAGAATGACATCAACTAAGAACAGCTTCTGAGCCTCCCAGAGCTGGGCACCTGGTGAATGGTTAGCTCAACAAAGTTGATGTAGGATAAATCAGAGGAGTATAAAGGGGGTAAGGCATGGGCACCTGTGGGCAAGGCAGAGGGAGGGAAAGCTGAGGTAACCAGAGGGTATCGGACCTGTTGAGTCCCATCCACTGCAGAGGCACTGGGTAGGTCAAAGAAGACAAGGTTTGGAAGCAGAGGTGTTTGGGGTCGTTGTTCTGCCCCTGGCCTACCAGGGCTCTCTGATGGTGAAGGGGGATTCAATGATCCCTGAGAGCCAACATCCTATGAGCTTATCCACAATGTCATACCTGTATGAGTTCGAATGTGTTTCTGTAGGTCACCTGATGTTTTAAAAGACTTCGTACAATTATCTTCTGAACACCGATATGGCTTTTCTCCTGTATGGGTTCTGAAATGACTTTTTAATCCGTAACCTTAAAAAAAAATTTAAACACAAACTCTCAAGATTCATGGAATAAAACAGCTGAAGTCACTTAATTTTTATTAGAACATGAATAGCTCAGTAGACAATTGAAATGCATAACTAATAGAGGGTCACTGGAATAACTTTCTTATAGGAAATTTTAAAGTTTTAGAATCAACATTCCTAACATGTTAGATTCTCTTTATGACAGTACAAGGTGACTTTTCTCATCCAAAGCACATACTGGAAGAGAAGCTGGGTAAAAAAAAAGTCTTTTTTCAAGTTTTCATTTTCTCTCTTGTTGTCTAAAAGGCAGTGGGCAGAGCAAAAGGAGCTTCTTGAAGGAGAGCAGAAAATGGAACAGGGGCCAGGCAGGGGGTCCACAAGCCACTAAGAGGGGGATTTTTGCCCACTTTTATGGATGAGATATTAAAGCATCCATGCTTACTCACCTGTGGCAAAAGCCTTCCCACAGCCAGCATGCTCACACTGGTACGGCCGGTCCCCTGTGTGGGACCTCTCGTGCACCTGTTAAAATAGGACCCTCAGTTTGTTTCCCATTTGGACATTCCCATCAGTGGACCCCTTCCCCTTCACTTCAGCTTTGAGTTTCTTAAAACTAGAAGCCACACTCCACCCCTAGCCTCACCCACTTTAGCATTCTTCTACTGGGAGACACACAGTTTCCAGCTTGAGCTCCCACCCTGTGTTTGCCCTTCATCCAACATATACTATGGGGGGGGGGGCACGAGGATAAAGGGACACATTAAGGTTTGGTCCCTGTTCTCCCAAGTGTGTGTGGGGGGGTTAAACACAAACAGACAAGTCTTACTTAAGACTGATTGTGAAAGAACAAGAAGACAGGTAGGACTTGAGGGAAGCTCTGGAGGGAAGAGTCTGACTCTCCTTTAAGCCTGGAAGGGCCTCCTAGGGACCCTAGCAGAGAAGATGAATTCTGGCATTCCCAGACTGAGGGAAGAGAAGATATGACAGAATGAGGGGGTGCAGGTGGCTAAGGTGAACACAGGAGGCAAGATCACTCTCTGCTGCCTGTGGAATCTCAAGGCCATAGTCCTTGGTCTTCAAGGACAGGCAGAGAGCTGGGGGAAAGAACAAGGGAGGGCCTGGAAGCTGTTGGAGAGAGAGAACAGTCCAAGTCTAGGAAGTGGGGAAATGCAGGGACTCTACAGGGAAGGCATTCAAGGGTGGGGCAAGCCTGGTACTGATTTGTGCAGGACCTTGGGTTTGGTCTTTAGTGGATGGGTGGGTGGGGCGAATGAGGGTTTCTGTGTAGGAACATAGATTGATAGTCAAATTAATAATAATAGTAAACAACAGTGTTAAGCTTTTTATAGTTATCTCATTTGGTTCTCACAACAGCCCTGAGGGGAAGGTGTTCTTACTATTTCCATTTTGCCAATGAGGAAACTGAGGCAAACAGAAGCTAAGTGACTTATCCAGGGTCCCACAGCTAGGAAGTGTCTGAGTTTGTGCTTGAATTCAGCTCTTCCCATTTCCAGAATATAGGGTGTTCTATTTCCTGTGCCACCCTACTAGCTCTTGATTTTTTCATTGAGGGGATTCTCTGCCCCTGGAAGAGCTCACAAACCCTCTCCCTATGAGTTATGTGGTTGACAAAGTCTAATCCCTTGGTAGAACTACTTTTTAGAGACTTCACACTCACTTGAGAAAGATTTCCCCACACAAGGTCAGAAGGGTCATCCCCAAGTCTTCTACAGTAAAAGTGAACTACAAGATGATCATCTATCCACCAAAGCATCTACAAGGACTCAGAGAAACTAGAGAAGAGTCATATGAGCTGAGGCCCTGGATAAGCACTTGGCCATGACCACAAAAATGGGAGAACATCCAATAGAGGTGCCAGAAACATCTTGGGTCAAGAAGTAGCCACTCACAGAGAGCAGAGTGAGGGGTTTGGGGTAATCAACTGAACTAAACATGATGACAAGGGAGGGGGCTGCCTGGTAGGGGACAATCGCTGAGAAACGAGTAAGAGTTCAGAAGCCCAGAGCACCTTAAGATGGTGAGCCGTTGTGTAGAGCTTGCCACAGCCATCATAGTCACACCGAAAGGCCTTTTCTCCACTTTGCTGGGATTTAGCAGTGACTCTTGTTCCATGTCCGTGTAACACAATCTGGGGAAGACATCATAGGAATGATTGAAGGAACAATTTATGGAGTAAAAAAATGAAAAGTATCCTCAGATTCTGACTCAATCTCACAATAAATAAAGTTACTGTTCACATTTTGAAGAATGTCTGAACATCTGATTTCACCCATTTACAGCATGGTCTCCCTCATATTCAGATGGGCAGTTCATCAGCTGATTATAGTCTTAGAGATGCCCAGCACACTGAGTAAGAGACTTGCTTGAGCTCATGTGACTTCTGTCAGAGACAGAAGTTGGGCTGGCCTTCCCAGCTGGCTCTTCCTCTCCTGCTTTTCACAAGTCAGAACAACAGGGTAAAATCATCACATGAAGGCGATGGACTCAAGTCACCCACAGCCTCCTGGGCTTTGCTCTATTCCTTGGCCCAATGATCCTACAACTGGTTGTGGGGAAACCAGGCACATGAGTGGCTGGAGATGGCCAGGGAGATTCCCTTCCCTTCCTGTCTTGTCCTCAGCTTCCTTCCTTGGTCATAATGGCCCTCAATGTCTTGTCCTACTCTACAAGAAGAGAAGTAAGCTGAGGACAGGGACTGTCTCTTTTTTTTTTTACATTAATAAAATATACTTGTTTACAAGTAAACAAAATACCCCTCCCCCATGAATATAGATAGATTTGCTTGGGCAAAAAAGGGGAGAGAAAAAAATTAAAATTAAAAAAAAAATAATAGTAATAACTGTAGGTATGGCCAGGTGGAGCAATGGACGAAGCACCAGCCCTGGAGCCACGAGCACCCGAGTCCATATCCAGCCTCGTAAACCTAATAATCACCCAGCTGTATGACATGCAAGCCATCCGATCCCCACTACCCTGCAAAAAGCAGAAAGAAGGAAAAAAAAGACCCAAAATAAAATAAAATAGTAATAATAATAGGGGTGGCTGGGTGGCAGAGAATTGGCCCTTGAGCCAGGAGCACCTGGGTCTGAATCCGGCCCCAGACACCCAAAGATCACTCTGCTATGTGACCCCAGGCAGGCCACCCAGCCCCACTTGCCCCGTACCCTCCCCCAAATAATAATAATAACAAAAAATGTGCTTCAGTCTTTGTTCCAACACCAACAACTCTGTCACGGGTGGATCACATTCTTTATGATAAGTCCATCGCAAAAGTTACTTCCATATTTTTCCAACATTGCCATTGCTGATCGCAACTCCCTCCTTTCTTATTTCTCCACTACCATGTACTCTATTTTCTCTCTCCTTTCACTCTGACTCTGCTGTAGGGTTGCTGAGTGGCACAGCAGACAGATCCCTGGTCCTGGGGCCAAGAGGCCCTGAGCCCCCATACCACCTCTTAGGCCCAGCATCCACCTGGCCCTATGGTCCTGGGCAGGCCATCCAATCCTAGCCCCTTGCAAGAAGTAAAAAAGAAAATGTGTTATATCTGACCACTCTTCCCCCCATGCTCCATCCTCTCCTCCTTTATTCACATCCCCACCCCTTCCCCCTGCTCCCCCCTCCTTCTTACTCCAGATGTCTATACCCCATTGAGTATATTTGCTGTTTCCTCTCCTAGCCATCTCTGATGAGAGCAAAGGTTCCCTCATTCCCCCTTGCCTCCCCCCCTTCCATATCATTGCAATAGCTCATTGTAATAAAAAAAAAATCTTATTATATGAAATATCTTGGACTATTCCCCCTCTCCTTTTTCTTTCTCCCTTTCCATTTCCCTCTTATTCCTATTGACTCCATTTTTACACCATATTTTATCTTCAAATTCAGCTTTCTCCTGTGCTTCAACTATAAAAGCTCCCTTTACCTGCTCTATTAACTGAGATGGTTCATATGAATATTATCAATATCATTTTTCTATACATGCAGTTCATCCTCATTAAGTCCCTCATATTTCCCCCCTCTCCTCCAATCTCCATGCTTCACCTGAGTCCTGTATTTGAAGATCAAACCTTCTGTTCAGCTCTGGCCATTCCAAAAGGAACCTTTGAAATTCCCCTGGTTCATTGAAAGTCCATCTTTTTCCCTGGAAGAGGACATTCAGCCTTGCTGGGTAGTTCATTCTTGGCTGCATTCTAAGCTCTTTTGCCTTCCGGTATATTATATTCTAAGCCCTATGAGCTTCCAATGTAGTTGCTGCTAAGTCCTGTGTGATCCTGACTGCAGCTCCATGATATTTGAACTGTGTCCTTCTGGCTGCTTGTAATATTTTCTCTTTGACTTGGGAGTTCTGGAACTTGGCTATAATATTCCTGGGGGTTGGTTTTTTGGGATCTCTTTCTCGGGGGGATCGGTGGATTCTCTCCATTTCTATTTTGCCATCTGCTTCTAGGATATCAGGGCAATTTTCCTGTAGTAATTCTTTGAAAATGATGTCAAGGCTCTTTTCCTGATTATGACTTTCAGGTATTCCAATAATTTTCAAATTATCTTTCCTAAGTCTGTTTTCCATATCAGTTGTTTTTCAATGAGATATTTCACATTTTCTTCTAATTTTTCATTTTTTTTTGGTTTTGAAGTATTGATTCCTGATTTCTGGTAAATTCATCAATCTCCCTGAATTCTATTCTTTGTCTGAAGGATTTGTTCTCCTCAGAGAGTTTTCTTATCTCTTTTTCCATCTGGCCAGTTTTGCTTTTTAAAGCATTCTTCTCCTCAATAACTTTTTGAACTGTTTTATCCATTTGATTTAAGCTGTTTTTTAGCATGCTATTTTCTTCAGCATTTTTTTGGATTTCCTTGACTAAGCTGCTGACTTCATTTTCATGTTTTTCCTGCATCTCTCTCCTTTCTTTTCCCAGTTTTTCTTCCAACTCCCTCATTTGATTTTCAAAGTCTTTTTTGAGCTCTATCATAGCCTGAGCCCAATTTCTGTTTTTCTTGGAGTCTTTAGATGCAGGAGCTTGTGCTTCCTCATCTTCAGACTGAGTATTTTGATCCTTCTTGGGCTCATTTGCAAAATATTTCTCAATGGTCTTCCTCTTGTTTCTTTGTTTGTTCATTTTCCCAGCCTAAGCCTGTTTTTTGGGGTGCTTCCTGAGCTTCTGGGACACTCCCACAAGGGTCTCAGTGTGTGAGGCTCTGTCCTCCCTCCTGGTCTGTGAATGATCATAAGCGCCCCCCTCTGCCATGGGGCCGACGTGGGGGGGGCCCTGTTGTTCTATGGGGGGCCTAGACTGGGATCAGGATCTGAATGTGGTCAGAGCCCCAGAGTCCTGTTCCAGAGGTAGAGGACCAAGCTCACAGTCTCTCTTCACTCCTCTCCCTCAGCTCAATGGGCTCATGCCCTGGGGGCTCCTGCTTACTGGCTCCACCTGCTTCTGTTTCCTGGATCAGGGCTGGGGAAAGACCATGCTGCTTGCTGTGTGCCCTGAGGGCTGGGCTCCACCTGCTCGCTCTGACAGAGGTCCCCTTGCTGTTCCCCCACTTTGTGCCCGGTGCTCCCCGGGGTGCAGCTCAGGAGACTCCCCCGCTGCTGTGAGCTGAGGCTCCCAGAGCCCTGGGGCTGCCTCCGGGAGGCTGAAGTTCTTTGGCTCTGGCGGGCCACCCCTCTGGCAGGCCGCCTCTCTGACCCCGGGGAGCAGAGCCTTTCTGCTCTTTTCCAGGTTACCTTGAGTAGGAGAACTGCCTCACTGGGTCCCTTTGTGGGTTCTGTCTCTTGAAAGTTTAGTTAGAGTCCTTAATTTATGAGTTTTTATCAGAGAGCTCCTAAGACTTGATCCCTTCATGTCGCCATCTTGGCTCCCAGGGACTGTCTCTTTAAAAACTTTTGTATTTTGTATTATGTAGAGCTTAGCCTAGCACCTACACACACATGCTAAATATCTAACAGATGATCTCTTTTCTTTCTTTCCTTTTGTTTCCTTCTTCCTTCCTCTCTTCTTTCTTTCTTCTTCCCTCCCTTTCTTCCTTCTTGCTATGTAAAGCTGGAAGAAGACTTAAAGGTCCTCTAACCCAATCCCTAACCTGTATACTGATTTCTATTTCACTGAGAAAAGCCTAGGTCCTCACTCACAGAAACCATACCCCTCCTCTAACATTGAACCTAATGAGGCAAATCCTCATTGGACAAAACAGCCAATCTTTGGTACAGCTTGATTCTGGAAAATTTTTCCCCCCCTTTTTTTTGGCAAAGTAATGGAGTTAGGTGACTTGCCCAAGGTCATACAGCTAGTAAATATAAAGTGTCTGAGGTCAAATTTGAACTCAGGTCCTCCTGATCCAGGGCTAGTGCTCTAACCACTGTACCACCTAGCCGCCCCTTCTGCAAAATTTCTGTAGCTGATTTCTCCCGAGCTCCAAAAATGCTGTAAAAATTTCAATTATACTTCACTATATTATGGATCCTACTTTAAAAGAAATATAAAATGAAAATATAATTTCAAAAATTCTTCCCCTGCAAACTATAACTGACACTTTTGCATATGAATGTTTTAAGTGGATGACCTCAGGTCGTCTGGAACAGACTGCTGATCTCTTACCAGTCTCAAGTCACCAACACTTGGACATTGTATATATGGGAGAAATGGAAAACTTCCACTTGAATTCCAATTGAAACCAAAGAGCTCAGTGTGGCACAAAAGAGTCACAACATTTTAGTTAGAAGGGATGGATCCCCAAACTAGTCCATCTAATCTATGGACCCACTGTGGCAGATGGCAAAGGGCCTATTAGAAGACCCCCAGAGAGAGGGACTGGCTGCCTCCAGAGGAAGCCGAATCCACATTTAAATAGCTCTCATGGCTAGTGAGCTTTGTGCCTTCTGAGAAATGTAAATGTGCTTCTCTACAACTTATACTGGTTTTTCCAGATTCTGCTCTCTGGGACAAAGAGGAATAAGTCTGAATTCTCCTGCCTTAGAAGGCACTGGAATTACCAGAAGACAGGTAATTCATTACATGGCCCTGTAACTCTTCTCTTCTCTGGCTAAATATTCCCAGTTCCTTTGACCAACCTTTGTTTGGCATGAGTTTGAGACCCTTCACCATATTGACTGCCTTCTTCTGGAGACTTTCTGCCTCATCAACAGCCTTTTAAAAATGTAGCATCCAGAACTGAGAATAACACTCCAAATGTACTCTGATTGGGAGAGGAGCCAGCTCCTAGAAAAGTCCTGGCTTCTGGGCCCCTCTGATGCTGGTCCAAGATTACACTAAATTTCTTATGTCCTGCAGCTCCCAGTAACTCTCCAGCTGGGCTGCCCTCATCCAGTCCTTGGGAAGTTGCTCTTTTTAAACCCAAGCGTAAGACTTTATACCTATTAAGTTGTGTTGGATTTGATGTGTTCCAGTGTTCTATAGAGCCAGTCTCAATATTTTAAAATCCTGACCCAGTCATATGATGGCTGAGCTTTCCTTTCTGGTGGGGCCATGGGCAAATTTGTTAAGTAGGCCATTCCAGCTTGTATCACAGATAAAAATTGCTAAGTGAAAAAAGGACAACTATAGCAGCCATGATTAAAAGAACAGTGACCCTTCTAGGGAGGTCCAAGAAATGAAGAGTTTCTTCAGTGTACACAGACTGACTCCTGTAAGGTGGGAGGATGGGTCAGAAGCTGACAGTCAACCTCAAAGTTAAAGGTTCTGATTTAACCAGGACACTGGCCATGCCCTGACTGGGCCTAGGAAAGCCTTGAAGAAATAGAGAGACCACTACTTTACAGTGCTGGGTAGGGCAGCCAGGGAAGAAGAGCCAGACACACTGGTGAGAATGGAGACATGAACTCAAGCCAAGGCCAATGCCAGTTTCCATACCTGCATCTTCTTTTCCTGCTCATTTTCACTGATTATCCCAGTGCCAGTTACACTGTCACTTCCATCAATAGACACCTAAAAATAAAGGAAAGAAAACAAGGCAACTTCTAAGATGTACCGAGTTCCTACTACAGGGAAATATGTGAAAGTCTAAAATAAAATAAAATAAATCTCTGACTTTATGAAGTTCATGCTATATAGGAATGGACATAAAAGAACACATTATAAAGTATTAAAATAAATATAAAAGGCCCCAAAAGGAAGAAAGCACAGAGAAAAGACAAGGGAAAAAAATCATCTCTGTACAGAGGCATCATTAGAGACCTGGAAGGGTTTCAAGCCCCACCCCCCCCGTGTATCCCTCCCTGCTGACCCTCTTTCTCATCATTCTCAAACTAACTTCTTTAATTTAGACATAAGAGTGATGTCCTAGGGGTGGCTAGGTTGCACAGTGGATAGAGCACTAGCCTTTGAGTAAGGAGGACCTGAGTTCAAATCCATCCTCAGACACTTAATAATTACCTAGCTATGTGGCCTTGGGCAAGCCACTTGACTCCACTGCCTTGAAAAAACCTAAATAAATAAATGGAACCACTTAAAAAAAAGAGAGAGATGTCCCTTAAACACTAATTTTTAATTTAGTTAGGTATAATAAATACTTATTAAATATCTATGATGTACAGAGTACAATATTTTGAGTAGCTACACAACTGAAGCTGTGTGTGTGTGTGTGTGTGTGTGTGTGTGTGTGTGTGTGTATAATCATTATGGGCATAGGAGCAGAGATCCTAAGGCCACACAAGTATTAAAAATCAGAGCTGGATCAGAACCCAGATCTAAATCCAGTACAAAAGGGAGGCAAGTGGATGAGGGAGAAGGTACAAGAGGGAGTAATATTTGAAGCCCAAGGGAACATTAGGGAAATTTTCTTGGAGATAGTTTATGACTTGGATTTTAAAGAATGAATGGGACTTCACTGGACGAAGGTCCTAAGTACATGACCCTCAAGCTCATGGTTATGAGAGTCCTGAGGACTTTTGCAGACTTTTGGGGTTACTACATAGAATGGGGTGGGGTGAGATAAAGCTGGAAAAGGGGCAAAGACCTGGTTTGCGAAGGTAGGTTCTTATTTAGAAAACAAAACCAAAAAAAAATCAGAAAAGGGAGACTTCAAACTTTCTTAACTTAACATCTTTCCATGGGGGTGATGATCAACCCTGATAGACTTGCTCATCCCTTCAGTGCAACAACCAGGAACAATTATGAGCTATCTGCAATGGAGAATACCATCTGTATCCAGAGAAAGAATTATGGACTTTGAACAAGACCAAAGACTACTACAGTCAAATTAGAAAAAAAACCCCACTATATTATAATGTAATTTTACTATCTCATACTTTATTTTGCTTCCTTAAGGATATGATTTCTCTGTCATCACATTCAACTGAAATCAGTGTATAACATGGAACCAATGTAAACACTAACAGAATGCCTTCTGTGGGGGGGGTGGGGAGAGGGAAGCAAGAACAGGGAGAAAATTGTAAAACTCAAAATAAATAAACTCTTTCTTTAAAAAACAAACAAAAAAACTTTAACATCTTCCCCAAATCTGGTTTGCATAAAATCTGAGTACAGTCTATCAATCTATGGTATTTTTCAGTGTATACTCTTATTTTTATCTCCTTTTAGTGATGCAGAGCTGACTCAGGGGTGTCATTCAGACCACACAGGTTATGAAGCAGTTGACCCATACCTTTGCAGCGTACTGCTCCAAAGCACTTATGGTATCGGGGTCGATGGTGGCATCCCCAGTGTGTAGGCCCGCCACGGTGCCATCTGACTGAATAGCCAAGATGGTGTCAGACTGGGGAACTTGTACGGTGTGGTGAATGTAGGCAGTGGTGCCATCCTCCAACTGGACGGCCTGTAGTGCACTCTGGTCATAACTGTCTGATATACAAGATTAAAATATTGTTACATGAGGTGACAAAAATCTGGCAAATGATCAATATGAATGACTGCAACTTAGAGAGACTTGGAGACATAGAGTAGTGATGGATGGGAACATAGAGGTCATGGTAACATGGAGATAACTAGCTCTTACCACCAAAAGAACACACACACACACACACACACACACACACACACACACACACACACACTGTTGACCTTTCCACCTGTAATTAACTTACTAACAGCTAGACAGTTTTTTTCCCCTTTTGTATTGCCCTGCACATTGTAGATTAGTAATGAACATTTCTTAAATTTAATTGACACAGAAATGCTTTAAAAGCAGGATGAAGCTGACCCTTCCACCCTTCTCAAGTAGCTCAGTGCTGCCTCACAATCTTACTCATTACCCCAAGGCTGGTACTCCTAGTCAGAGACTACAATACCCACACCGATGGTGCTCTGCTCATTCACCACCTCAGTTCCCATGATTCGTGACTATCTTCAATCCCCTTCTAAGACACATCCAGATTCACAGCCTCAGTCATCCTCAACTCTCCATTTCCATTTCCATTTAGTACCTCTGAACATCTACAACCTCTACAACATCTCTCCTGTCCATCTCCTATCTCATTCACATGCACTAATACAGTAGCCTCCTCCAACCATGTTCTCCAGGTGCTCAAAACCTCCCATTATGCCTCCAGGATAAAGGACAAATGCCCTAGGCTGGCATTTCAAGTCCTTCAAATTTCTTTTCTTCACTCTGAAGGCTAGCTATGCCACAGATGACCAGCCTTTCACTGACCTCTGCCTTTTGTCTCCTCCTGTCTCTTCTAGGAGTTCACCTTCATGCAAACTGTGTCTCATGCCTAGAATGTCCTTCCTTAACAATTTGGAATTCTTAGCTTTCTAAGAGCCATGGGAAGCTTCTCAAACCATGGGAAGCATTCCTGAGCCCCCTTCTTGTGATTGGCCTCTTTCCCTTCCAATTCTCTTCAATTTACTACTATCTTCTAGTAGAATATACCTTTTTTTTTGAAGGCAGGGGCCAAGTTCTCAGTTGTAGATGAGAATTCTCACATATCACTTATACAATAAAATACAAACTGCTTATTCTGAGCCACCACCACCATCTAGTCCCAATCTGTCTTTTCAGATGTATTTCACATTCAGACTCTGCTTACTTCAAGCGATTATGAATTCGTCAGACCATTCCACTGCTGGAAAGTTTTGGTTTTTTTTTTTTTAAATGTTCTTCCTTTCACCAAATAGAAACCAATTCCTTTCTAAGGTCCAGGCTCTGCAGTTGCATAGAATGAGCTGATCTCTTTCAATATGACCATCCTTCAAATAATTCATCAAATATTAAGTCTAACCTGAGTCTCCTCTTCTTCTTTAGTTGCATCCCACACATTCCAAAAATTATTTTACCTTTGGAAGTATGATGAATAAAAGCCGTAGTTCCGTCTTCCAACTGAACTGCCTGTCCATCTTCTAGACGCAAACTGTCCCCTGCTCCAGAGAAAATATTTAAAGTAAGGTTTCCATTTTCCTATTCTAACAATCTTCTTTTTAGTTTAACTTAATAATAATTTTTTCCTGTATATTTAATATAGTTTGCAACCTTCACTTTTCTAAGACTTTTGAGTTCCAAATTTTTCTCCCTCCCGTCTCCCCCTCCAAGAAAGTGAGTAATCTGAAATAGATTATATACGTACAATCATGTAAAACATATTTCCTTATTAATGACAATCTTCTTGAGAAAAGAACTGGGGCATTAAAAACCTGAACAAATAGCATGCTCTCCTTGCAAGCCTTTTCAAATTTAAATTATGTTAGTAATTATGTTGGTTAGGGTGAATTAATTAAAGTCAACTGGGATCATAACATAAATAGAGACTAGCCATCCACCCCACTGGTGGGGGCATTTGTTACAGGAAGCCTCCAAAGCAGGCAAATTCCACAGCCTTTATTTTGCACATCCACGTTTTTAGGGTACCTGTTCACTTTCTCTCCAGAACCACCATGCACTATCTGTTTTTTCAACCAGAAATGAGGGAGGCCTCAATTCGGGGTGCCCACAGTGCAGTGGCATCTCACACATACTCATTTTATTAACAAGGACAGATTGACCTTGGTTCATGCATGTGAAGCAAGAGAGAGCCCCACAGAGCAATTGGACCATCAGGGAAGCCCCATTATTGTTTTGTAAACACTTACTACTCTTCGGTAAGGGAAGATGTTGGACATAGGCTGCAGAACCGTCCTCCAGTTGAATGACCTGGCCATCCATGAGTTTTCCATCTGAAACAAAAGATTATTGATAAATAATTGATAAATAATGCATACTAAATCTATGTGACCATACACTAGTTATTCTTCTCCCCAGAGTTCTAAAGAAGGCCACAAAACATCTAGAGGGAGTGCAGAACGAGAGATCTATTTTGGGGGACACAGTCAATGCTATGATTTGCTTTACTAGACTGTTACTTGTTACAAGATTTGTTTTTTGATTTTTAGTTGGGTTTTCAGTAGGTGTGTTAATTTCAGAGAGTATATAGGAAGAATAGAAAAAGATCTTGGTTCATTGAAATAAATGAATTTTTTTAAAAAAATGATGTACCATGTAAAAAGGTAGAAAGGAGCAAACCTTTCTTCTGTTAACTCTCTTCTCTAATCTTTAGTCCAAACCAATCTTCAGAGGCAGGAACTACTACTGCACTTGTGAGAAGTCCCTGGGCTGGAAGGGGCCAGTCATTCCCCCCACCAGCACCTCAACCCAGCAGGGGCCTCAGGAACAGTCAGAGTCTTCTATTTGCCCATACACAAAAAAGGGAAGACCTTTCCCTCTGTGGATTCCTTGGATCAGAGAACTTAAGGGAGACTGGGCTCTCATTATTGGGAGGCATGTAATAGATACTGCCTTTTGTCTCGAGTGCCACAAAAACTAAACATATTGGAAAAATCACATCCACTTCTATGCTCATTTGCCTGTCATATTCTTAGGGATAATCTTTTTTTTAGAAATCCTATAATCTGAGCTATGTGAGATACCAGGACCTTCAGGGAAGGAAGGGACCTTAGAGATTATCCTGCCTTACTTCCTCATAAAGGTGGGTTGGCAAAGAGTTCCTGAAACCTGGTTTACTGATATCCCAGCATGTCTTCAAGAGGCAACAACATTTTTCAAAACAAAGTTTATTTTAATTCACTTCAGTTTAGAATATAAGTATATGCCATGCAGTATACCTTTGGGGAGCAAGGGATGTATGTATGGAAATATCAATAATAACAACAGCAGTAACAATAATAAAATTTATATTGTAATTTAAGATTTAGTTAGTACTTTATGTTATTTCTTTTGTTCTGCCAAAAAAAAAAATCACTCTTTGAGGTAGGTGGTATTATCGTCTACATTTTCCAGTTGTGGAAACTGAGGCAGGTAGAAGTTGAGTGACATGATCAGGGTCATGCAGTTGGTGAGTATCTGAAGCAAAATGTCCAAGTCCAATGCTCTCACTCTTGGGTTAACTAGGTGCCTCTGAGAAATCCCACAAATGCCACCCAAAGGGCAATGAAACTACCAGACGCTTGTTGAGGAAGGCCAGCCAGCAGTGGTAGCACCCTGCCACAGAGGTGCCCCTACCTTTGGAATTGTGTTGGATGTAAGCTGTGGAGCCATCTGCAAGGGTCACTGCTTGCAAGCTGACTCCTTCCATGTTTTCCAGATTGTCGCCATCTATGAAAAACAACATCCAACTGAAAGGGCTTGCCTTCTTAAAAAGGAGGGAGGGAGAAAACTTGGAACTTCATAATTATAAAAAATGAATGAAATTGAGAAAAAAAAAACACCCTTCTTAAAAAAAAAAAAAACACCCAACAACATCCAGTCATTTCATTTTGGAGAACACCAGGGAACTAGTTCTGTAGATCTCACCAAGGCCACAAAACATAAACACATAAGCCCAAAGCTCTTGAGCTTAATTCAATTGATTACAGAGGGCAGAGCTCTGGGAAGCTTCTTGAGATGCTCCCACTCAGAATCAGGAAGAATTGCTTTTAAAACATTTAAGTTTGCTCTGAGACTTGAGGATAAATTGAGTTGTATACCTTTGAGGAAAAATCAACAAAAAATATTTAAGGACCAGACAAAAATTATGACTCTACCACTTATCTACCACTTATGTTCTGCAACAGTCATCCAGTTAGGAAATTATCTCTCAACAGATTTAAGGGAATGCTCCCTAAACAATCTGCAATGACACTAGAAAACACCCTGACAATCAGGAGACCTCACAGAACCTACTGCAACTTGGAAGAGCTGGGACAAGGTACATATTTTTTTTTCCAATTATGACGTGTGTATTTATTTTTTCCCAATTATATGTGAAGAGAATTTTCAACATTCAGTTTTTGTAAGATTTTGAGATCCTCCTGTAAGACTTTTCTCCCTCCCTCCCTGCTCTCCCCAAGATAGCAAGTGACATAGACAATTATTTCAGAATAAATAGCATCTTCCTTCCCTTCCTCTCTCCTCCCCACCAACAAACACATCTGGAAACATGTCCCTATCTTCTTATTCTGTGCATGCTGGTCACACTGAAAATCCCTTTGCTCCAGATGGAGGTTTCTGTTCAGCACAGACCATGCTCCTGAGTCCATTATTATTACCTGTTAAATGGCAAGACACTCACCTGCCACAGTCACTGCCTCGGTCAGACAGAGAGTGACATGCTGAGCCTCCATTCCTCCTCCAGGAAACTCAGTCATTCCCTGAGAATCTCGATTTATCTGGGCTAATAACATGGTTTACCTTAAAATAAAAACAGAGTCACCTTAGAACCAAAAGGAGAATGCACGAGAGCAAACACATACAAGCACTTATCTTTCCTCCACATTTGTAAAAACTGTCAAGTAGAGAATCTTGTTAGATCTTATTATGCACATTTTTACTTACTATGCAAAGCTAAGAGGATGACCTTCCAATCCCAGGTCATATTCTTTTGGAGAATTTAAACAAAATCCAGTGATCTTGTCGATAAAATTCTAAATGGAGTAGGTTTATAGAGATTGTCACCATCCTTAGCGCGTCAGGTCTAAGTCTTCAGAAACCTCTTCTCTGGGGGGGGGGGGCTGGAGAGTTTCCAAGCACATTCCCTCCAAACCTCCCTCACCAGCCCACTCCCATGACTGAGATTCAGTCTGGTACAATCAGTCATTCCTTGGTCTTGGGTCCAGCAGGTGGCCCCTCCGTGGCTTGGAGACTCGGCACACCTGGCTAACTTGGGGTCTGCTGGCCCCAGTCCAGACAGCAAGAGTGGGGCAGCCCCCAGCGCCCTTTCCCACTGCTCCCTACCACCACTGCAGCTCCAGAGCAGAAGAAACTTGGAAGGAATCATATTAAATAAAAATTACAATAACAGTGACGGATGATGTTGATGATGATGATGATGAACAGAATGGTCAAAACCTGAATTTCCCCTCTAAAATTCCAAATTTCCATATTTCTGTTAACAGCATCATCCCCCAGGCAGCCTGGTCTGAAACCCCAGCTCTTCCCTCTTTGGCCTAAAGCTGTCGAGTCGGATTCCACAACACCTTTCACGACTTCTCTCAGCTCCAATCCACCCACCACAGAATGGGCCAACATTCTCCAAGTTCTCCTATGGCCTCTGGGGTCCAATACAAACTCCTGTTTGCATCCAAAGTTCTTCAGAACCTGGTCCCAAATGACAATTCCAGTGATATTACAGATACTCCCTTTCATGTCCCCAAGTTACTTATTTTAATAACACCTTTATTGTTCAGTTGTTTCAGTTGTGGCTGACTTTTTTTTTGGGGGGGGTAGGGGTTAGGCAAAGATATTGGAATGTTTTGCCACTTCTTTCTCCAGCTCATTTTGCAGATGAGGAAACTGAGGTCCACAGGGTAAAGAGACTTGCCCAGGGTCACACAGCTATTAAGTGTCGAAGACTACATTTGAAGCCAGGTCTTCCTGCTTCCAGGTCTGACACTTGATCAACTGTTTACCTAATAGACCCTTTTAATTAAATGAGAAACTTTTTTTTAAAGGAAAGGAATAGGTTCCCATAACCAAAATGTCTTTTTCCATCTCTTCTATCATTATTTCTTTTCTTTTTTAGGTTTTTGCAAGGCAAATGGGGTTAAGTGGCTTGCCCAAGGCCACACAGTTAGGTAATTATTAAGCATCTGAGGCCAGATTTGAGCCCAGGTACTCCTGACTCCAAGGTTGGTGCTTTATCCACTACACCACCTAGCCGCCCCTCTTCTATCATTATTTCAAGACTCATCTCAAATGCTCCCTCTTTCCTGTCAGCATCCTTCCTTACCCCGAGTCAAAGGTGACTTTTTCCTCCTCTGAACAGTACTTTGAACCATTCCTTTGAAGTTGCTTCAATTTTACCTTGTTCTTCTCTCCCCCCCTCCATCTTTCCATCCATCTGCACTATTCCATGTGATTGTGACTAACCAGGCAACCTTAGTGTTATCCTTTCCCCCTGCCCACTTACTCCTGGCTCCACATTTATCAGCTTCCTCTCAAACCTCTCTAGGCCCCTTCTCCCCACTTCTAGAGGTGCCTCTCAGGTACAAGCCCTCACCACTTCACACCAGGGACATCAAATTTCTGCTTGATATCCCTGCCTTAGTCTTCTCTCCCCTACCCCCAATCCATCCCCCACAAAGCTGCTGAAGGTCTTCCCTTGGCAGTGAACTCCAGAGGCTCCTAATTATCTCTCAAATCAAAGGGCCTGTTCCTATCTTTACAGGTTTCTTACATGGTCCTCTCCACCACAGTCCAGTAACACTGACCCACTGGTTGTTCCTCTCACATTAGGGTTCATCTCTATCTCTGCACCTTTGCCCTGGCTGTATCTCCCGCCAGGAACGCCCTCCCTTCTCACCTCCACCTCTCAGAATCCCTGGTGTTCTACAAGACTCACTTAAACCCCACCTTCTTCAGGAAAGGTTTTACATGTCCCCCCAGGTGCTAGCTCCTTCTAGATAAGGTTTCCTAGTATCTAATCTACAAATATCTTGTACAAACCCATGGACTTACATGTCTCCCCAGTATAAACTCCTTGAGGGCAAAGACTGTTTATGCTCCAGCATTAGTATTGGAGAGGGCTTAATAAATGTTTATTAATTGGCTGACTGGAGGATCACAAAAGCAGAAATAAAATGGATCTTGGAGGTCTTCTCTCTGACCTTGTCACAGATTTAGTTAAAAGGCTTAGGAAAGTGAAGTCATTCACCTGCCAGAAAGGAGGCAAGAAATGGGGAGTCGAAACAGAATTTGCAAACAGATCCTTCTGCAGCAAAGTACCCCTATGCAAATGTTTGTTGAATGAATGACTGAAATATAAATAAGTTCAAATGGAAAAATTATGCAACAACCTCTCTTGTCAGCTACAAAAAGCCAACTATTTGTATCAATGTCCTATCAAGGAACATATATTCCAATATATGCTGGCCCCACAAATGTCAAGGAAAATGAAATGACTGCTGCTAATTTTCCCTTTCATGAAGGGCTTTGTAGGAAAAGTTGTATAAGTGAGATAAAGATAAAAATGGGGTGGGGGTATTTACCAGCAGGTTCTTTTCTACTTACAGCTTCATTTTATAGCAAATCTGGGCAATGTTTATAGAAAAGAAAACACTCATTTGCAGTGATATTTGATTCATTACAAATTTTAATATATATCTTCCAGGATTTTTCAGATAAACACCCCACAAAAAGTGGTAGTTATTTGGTTGCTTGCTAGGATTCAATTCAAAATGACCCAACTTTTAAGAATGTTGTTTACAGGGTGGCTAGGTGGCACAGTGGATAGAGCATTGGCCCCGGAGTGAGGAGGATTCGAGTTCAAATCCCTTAGACACTTAATAATTGCCTAGCTTCGTGGCCTTGGGCAAGCCACTTAACCCTATTGTCCTACAAAAAACAAAACTAAAAAAAACCACGTTGTTTACAATGCTGATTTTAAAATCAATTTCAAACTCAAGTGCAGTTATTTTCTGCAGATTATCCTAAAATCACTGTTCTACAATATGGCAATTGAGAATTTGATTTATATCCCTAATACCTGAACCATAGCAAAAATGGTAATAGTTTTAATTCAATTTAATATAATAGATGAAACATCTTATCTCCAATGACAGCCCAACTTAAGCTACATTGTTATCAAAGTACAGCCTGGCCTGCAGTGAGGACAGATGAGAAAAGTCAGAGAACAATGAATCCTTCATGAAGTGTGGTTTGTATCAAGCAATTTATGATCCAGAACAACAACTCATTTCAAGTGGACTGGGAAACATACTGTCCCTAAAACAAAAGAACAGAAAATAAAAACTGAAAGATTTCTACTCCTAAATTTACGAATATACACAGACACATGACTGGGGATTAAGGTCCCCTAGGCAGAGAACCAGATTATAGATGGGCACTGAAGCAGAAATGGAAATAAAGAAAACCCTCCCTTCTCCCAACAATTCAGATGAATTTCCTAAAGAGAATTTATGCAAAGATAGACAAAAAAAATCTAAAAGGATGAAAAGGCAAGGACAAAAGTTTTGATCTGCGCTCCTGGAGGTAGAGAAATCACAAATCAAACTAAGTAATCTAAGTAATGAAAACATTAATTTGGAGAAAGTAATCACTTGTCTCGTTAATTAAGTGAGGCCTATTATGGACTACTATTAATCCAATGCTGCAGGTGTAGACTCATATCCAAATCTTTCTCATTTTCATCATGATTGGTTCACTGGGGTCATTTAAAATTATTGTTATAAAACTCGAATCTTCTCACTTCCTCTTGGGGATTCTCACACTCAAGTTCACATGTTTGTGGAAAGGTCATCCTTGGTTGAAGAGTCCATTTAGAGACAACCAGGCAAAAACGATCAGGAGTTGAGTAACAAAGTCTCTAGTTCAGGAGCCAAGATTTCAGGTGGGACTCAAAATTCAGTAAACCTAGGAGCTTTTTAGGGGTGAATTAATTAAATGCTTGACTATAACAGGCTAAGTTTTAAGTTGGTAATTTTGTATGGTCCAGGAATGATGCCATAAATATCCAAATGGCCCTTGGCAGAAAATAGGTTTCCCATCCCTGCTCTAGTTGAACCAAACAGGAAGGACAAAATCTTTCTTAATCTCTCATAAATCAAAGGAAAACTACTGTCCCCTAGTCTCAGAGGGCAGCAGAAGGAAATGAGCGATTCTCATAGTGATTGGAGGGCTGCCTTATATTTTCTTTTTTAAAGTCTTTTTAAAATTTAAGGCAATGGGGTTAAGTGGCTTGCCCAAGGCCACACAGCTAGGTAATTAAGTGTCTGAGGCCAGATTTGAACTCAGGTACTCCTGACTCCAGGGCCGGTGCTCTATCCACTGCACCAACTAGCTGACCTTTGTCTTATATTTTCTACAGGTATCTCCAGTCTCCTTTCCCTAGGTGTGCTTCAGCAGAGCCAGCCTGGGCCTCTTTCAACACCGCCAGTCCGCCTCAGCAGGTGTTACTCCTCTGAAGACTTGCTCAGGCTCCAGGTGACCTCTGTGGCTCCAGCCTGAGGGACAGAGCTGCAGCACCCAGTTTAGAGATAAGGACAGAGGAACATTCCAACCTGTGGCCTTGTACAAACAGACCTGAAGGGCCCCTGAGACAGGGAGCACCCCTGAGGAACTTTTGCCAGAAAGGACTCCAGCATTTCCTCCAATGGGAGGAAATTTCCCTGCCTCCCTCTGAGAACTCATGCTGTGCTTTTCTGAGCCTTGGTGGTAAACCCACACAACCCTTTGCATTGGACTGCCATAAAAAATAATCTTGGCAGTTTTGATAAGCCTCAAGAAGGTGTTAAAAAACCACTGCTGATTGGGCATGACCAACTAATCTTCTGCTGGCATCCCTGCCAGTCTTACTCCCCTGAGATTATTACTGATAATTACATAATAGCTCATATCTATAAACAGACTCCTAATTTTCATCTCCTTTTTTCATATGGAGATCCAGAGTGACACTCAAAATCACTCATTAGCAGCAAAGTCAGAGCCTGTAGGGTCTTCCTTCTCTGTGTTACCTCTGCCATCTCCTCTTGGGCATCCCCTCAAACAGGGATCACAACCAGTTAACTTCTCCTCATCTTGTTGGGTCACTCTGGTGCATACCTCTTTCTCTCTCTTTTTTTATTTTGATTTATTTAAGGTAATGAGGTTTGAGTGACTTGCCCAAGATCACACAACTAGGCAATTATTAAGTGTCTAAGGTCATATTTGAACTCAAGTTCTCCTGTCTCCAGGGCTGGTGCTCTATCTACTGCATCACTTAACTGCCCCCTTATCCTCTCTTTTTTAACTCAAATGATCAGAAAAATATAGAACTATGGGGTCGTGTGGAGATCCATGACACCAGGCAATCTAAACAATTACCTAAACAACAATTCTAAAATTCTAATAACTAAATTTTAATTCTATAAAAATTTTCATTTGATTTTTTTTTTAGTGAACAAAAATCTATTTTCTCTCTCTCGCTCTCATTTCCAACCCCCTTCCTTCACTGAAAAAGGAAAAAAAAGCCCTGGTAATAAATATACAAAAAAAAATGCCTACATTTATCATAAATCAAAAAAATCTATGTCTCATCTGCAGAGATGGGTACAATGCTTCATTACTGGTCCTCTGCCATCATGGCTATCACTTCAGGCTAGCCAGAGTGCATCTCTCCACAACTTACTGGTTACTCTCTTCAATGTTTTACAGCTTCTACTACTGGCAAATCCCATCTCTAATCAGTATAATTTAATTTTGAGTACAGCATTGCAGACGTCTTTCACTACACAGAAATCCGTTTCCTAGTATGGTGAAATAAAGACAAGAACAAATTCATTCATTTATTTATGGCAGGGCCCTTTAACTGGAGGATAAAATAGTAGAACCAGAAGGTTGTATAAGATTCTAGGATGATACAGAAATGGGATGCTTGAAAAAAGCTGGCAGTTAGAAATGGGAAGCTGGGAATGGCAGTTGGGACTTGTATGGGCAGCCTGGGAGGAGAAGTGGAGGAAGGTACCCAGTCCTTAGGAACTGGGCTCCTAGCTCTCATCAGGGGAATGACAATTTTGGATCAAAGAGCTTGAAGAGAAATGCCAATAGGTGAGAAAGGAATATCCTGGACAACAAGGCAAGAGAAGAAACCTAGGGCTTTGAAGGGAAAATTCTATGAGTAGGTTGGTAAGCATATGTCAAGAACCAGAATTAGGAAAGATAAAGAGGACAAGAGAAGAAAGTGAAGGTAGGTAACATGCTCCAACTTCTTTCATTGAGATGAGGAGGAAGAGGAAGTTTCTGGAATGGCATCCAAAATTGCTTCATGTTCATATCAACTTAAATATGCAATAGTTCATGTCTTAATGAAAGTTCAAAGCTTAGATGTTTGTGTTACATGCAATCATCCTGGTCTCACGCATGAGTCTTCAGCTGCAGTTAACTGAAGACATTTGGGACATTGATTCTGTGCCCTATCTCAGGGGCCAAGCACATTGAGAATGGGAGGGAGGGTCTTTCCCCCAGTACTTCACACATAGCTCTTAAGCCCCAATGTTAAACATACCACAATTTCCTCAAAGCCCTAGTTGGACAGGATCTTGAACAGGGAGGTTTGTGTGCTAAGACTTGAAGTCTAAGCTATTTTAACATGTTGGGAGGGCTGGACCATGCCTGTTAATCCCTGTTACAAAGCTGGTGAATTTTTTGAGCTCAGAGTTCTGAGCTGCAGTGGGCTCTGCTGGTCAGGTGACTGCACAAACCCCAGCACCAAAACACCTCTAGAAAAGTTTCAAATCTCCTCTCCTCAAAACTCTCATGATTGTGGACTTTGCTAAAGACTCCTACCTATCTATCGTGGGGAAAACTGAGGCCATTCCCCCAAAGCTCCATCTTCATCCTTCCCAATCCCTTCATTCCTATTCCTGATGACAAGATTGATCTTCTGCTTGTCAAAGTTAAACCTGACATCTGTGCCCTTGATTTCATCCTCTTGGTCTTCTCCAGCAGGCTAGCTCTGGAAGAGCTAAAAAAGGGGCTCATGAATTGTAAGTGATAAGATGATCCAGTCCCCCCAAAAGGACAGAGGCAAGGAGCCAGAGTAAGAATTTCTAAATGAAAGGGAACAGTTAATGGGCCTAAGTACCCCCAACAAGATGGCAATTTTTTTTAAACATAAAATATGTATTAAGGACTCACATTTCTACAGTGCTTTAACAATGATAATGTGCTTCCTTAGGACAACACTAGAAGTTAGGTGATGCTTAAAACTCTTCCTATTCTTCCTCTTTTGAAGATGAGGAAACTAGCTCTCTCCCTTCCAGTCTCTGCTCAAGCACCACTTGTTAAAATCCTTTCATCTATAGGAAACCTTTCCCAGTCCAATCCCAACCCTCCTGTTACCTTTTACTGCTTCTCTTATAGTGATTATTTTCTACTTCTCCTGTCCATAACTTTTCGGTACATGTTTGTTGGCACGTTGTCCTTGAGGGCAAAGATGACTTTTAGACTTTCTTTGCATCCTTAGTGCTTACCCCAGACTTGAGTGACTTTCTCCCCAAGATTTTCCCTGAAGCCACTCTCCCAACGACCCAACCAGTTACCTTGTATGTAGCTAGTTCTGTAGAAGGGAAGCTCCAAAAAGCTGGGACTGTCTCCTCTAGCTTTGATCAGCGTCTCGCATGCACCACTATATATGGAACCTAATCTCAACTGGGCTCCATTACAACTCACAACACCCCCAAACTGGATAGCCCCTCACTCTATATAGCCTCAAGTCAGCACCAGATGCTGGGATACAAGAACAAAGACAGAAACAATCCCTACTCACCAAGAGTTTTACCTTCTAATGGAGGTGCAAGTATATATAAAATAAATGCAACATAAATATAGAGTGAACAAGTACAAATAAAGACAAAGTAATAAAACATAAGGTCGATGGTGAGGGGAGACAATAATAGCAGTTGGGGATTCAGGAAGATCTTCATGAATAACATGATGCTTGAGTTGCATCTTAAGGGGAAGGTGGGAAGTCCATTCCCAGCATAATGTTTTGCAATGTCTTTCACGGAAAAAAACTTGAGGCCATTCCTCAAAAGCTCTATCTTCTCTTCTCCACAGTCTTCATTTCCCACAATCCCTTCATTCCTGTTTCTGATGACAAGATTGAGCTTCTGCTTGTCAAAGCCAAAGCCTATATACGTACTCTTGATTTCATCTTTTCTGGTCTCCTCCATCACCATTCCTACACACCCTTATCTAATTCAGTTATTTTTTTTTCTGTCTACTGGTTCTTTTCCCACCTAAAATCTGCTCTTGTAGTCTCCAATCTTAATTATCTTTCTTGATCTTAACATGCCTAACAGTAATTAGTCCTAGGCTTCATGTTCCCTTCTCAGCTAAATTCCTTACTTGAAAAAGTTCCACTTTTCAATCAGAATTGCCATTCCCCTCTCCTCTCCCTCTTTTAACTCTTCTGTTGCTTCCAACCTTATTCCTCAGCTGAAACTTTTTCTGTCCAAAGTTGCCAACAATCTTATTTGCCCTTCTTAATCTTCAATCTTTTTTAACCTCTCTAACAGTACTGCCCACTTTCTTTTTCTGGACATTCTCTCCTCTCTGGGCTTCCATGACTTTACTCTTTCAGTCTCTTGTTAGATCTTCACCCATGCCAGGCCCACTAACTGTTGGTGTCTCCAAAACCTTTGCCCTGAGCCCTCTTTTCTCTCTATCCACTTGATAATTTCATGAGCTCTCATGAGTTCAATTGCCATCTCTAAGAAGATGATTTTCTGATGTCTATAACTAGCCTTAATCTCTCTCTGGAAAGTCACATCACCAAATGAAGCATCTGAAACTCAAAAAGACTAAAGCACATTCCCCCTCTCTCCCAACATCTTTGGACCCACTCTAATACTGCTGAGGGGCTCCCATCCTTTTGGTCACTTAGACTGGCAGCCTCCATGTTATCCTCAATTACTCTTGCTCACCCCACAAATACAATCAGCTGATCTTCTAAGTTCTTTCTCTACAACATCTCTCCCCTATGTTCCTTTCTCTGCACTTGTACACATGACTACCACCCTAGTTTAGGTCTCACCACTTCTCACCTATTCTATAAACACTATAACAAATAGTTTTCTAATTGTCTCAATTCTCTTCTCCAATCCATCATCTGATTCATGTCAAATTGAATGGTCTAATTGAGTCATCCTTTCCTATCTCAATAAACACCAATGAAGTGGTTCTCTATCACTTCCATAATTAAATATTAAAGTCCTTTTTTGGGGCACTCAAAAGCTCTTTCCTTTTGTACCTTCAGTTCCCCTACATGTATGCTACAGTCTGGCCATACTGGTCTACTCACTCTTCTTGCACAGGACATTTGGTCTCTGATGTGTCCATGTCTTTGCACAGATCCCAGAAGCCTTCCAGCCTCTGATTCTTAGAATCCCAGCCTTCTTTGGAGTCTCACCTCCAATGCCACCTGCTCCAGAGAGTCACTCCTGGTCCCCCAATAGCTAGTGCTGTCCCCTAAGTTCAGCTCTCTGTGTAACCTTTGTAAAACACTTTGTAAATTTTAACATGCTACATGAATGTTCACCATTATAATGATTTACTCTGTACTTGTATGTTCTGATGTATAGATATTGTCTTCTCCATTAAAACAAAAATTCCTTCAGGACAGGAACTGCCTTCTGTTTTTTTCTTTGTATTCCCAGCACTTTTGCCACTTTGCTTCCCAAGAGACAGACTAAGAAAAATAAAGCCAGATCAGGGGTATGGCCTGGGACCACAGGCAGGGCAGATGGTCTGAGTGAAAACAGAGAGCAGTTTGAAAAGACAGGAGAGATGGGGTGGGGCAGGGGATCATGATCAACAAATCATCAGCTTTTTTGAGTTCAGCATCATTGGAGAGGGTTGAGAGGGTCTGCAGGTTAGAGGAACACTTCTGAATTCTTGATCTTGAGATGAAAACTGAAAAGGATTTTAGTAGTCATCTAGTGCAAATAACACTTTTCACAGATGAGGAAACTGAGTCCCAATGAGAGTAAGGGATTTAAGTTTACAAGGGTATTAACTTCCCCGAATCGTCTCAGGAATGACAGTGAACCTCAAAAGGAGAGTTTTTGAAGTGATGGCAGGAAAGGAAGGGGATGCAGTGGCAGGACCCAGTGTGAAGCCACCCGTTACCAGAGAAGGTAATCCAGGGTTATAACACCTCCCTGAGGGAGTCAAGTGAATGCAAGGAAGAAGCAGGAGAGGACCAGACCTAGGGTGAAAGAAAGTTTGCAACAGAACAAGATAAGAAGAGCAAGTGTTTGTGGAATGAGGGGAGGACATGAGAATTTTTAATGGCAGCAAAAAACTACCAATAAGATTAGATTGGTAAAATGAGACAAACAGAAAAATCTGCTAGTCACGGGATGAGAATTACCAGCTGACTGTATCTTCCAGAGTTCTGTGGCAGTAGGGAACAGTTTCAACTTTGAACAACTTTCAACTCTGATTGAGTTACTGTTTTCTTTGATAATAGAGGAAGGTCCTAGGACAGATTAGGGTTCAAAGGGGTATTTGGAGGTGGTCCCTTCACAGGTAGCAGCAGTCTACAGGGGAGAAGGGTTCCAAAGTCAATCCCAGGAGGGGTGAAGGCTGGAGCTACATCAGTGAGAAAAGGAGGAAGTGCTAGAACAGGAGCCTTTCATCAGCAGTGCCTTCTCTCCTGGGGGCTCCGAAAGTTGACTTGGACTCAATTGTATGACAGCTAAAAATACCAAGGACATATTGGGCTTTACTAAAGAGGTACAGTATCCCAAACTAGGGAGGTAAAAGTCTTGCTAGGCCTCAGTTGGACCATGTCTATATTTTTTTTGATTATAGACGTCCACTTTATTAAAGTCATTGACATGCTGAAGAATAACAGGACAGTTAAGATAAGGGGGTCTGGACATTACATCTTACAAGGAGCAGTTAAAGGGGGGGGGGGGGGTTTAGAAGAACAACTATCTCAGGGAGGACACAGTAACAACGTCACAAAGCAAAGAGATTAGGTTTTTCTGCTTGGCCCCAGAGGAGGAAACTTCCCTGCACAAAAGTTGCAGAGAAACAGATTTGAAGTAAAAATACAAAAAAGTTACACCAATTTGAGTTATCAAAAGTGGAATGGGCTAGCTTAGGAGGGAGTTGGTACCTGTTCTTACCTGAGGTCTCTAAGAGGTCAAACGTTCACTTTTAGGAACATAATATTGAGAAAAAGTTGGGTTTAGATTGTAGTAAATGGGCTCTCAAGTCCCTTGTGATCCCAAGTCTATAAATAGTTTCTTGACCTAGGGATTCTACCATAGACATATTTTTTAAAAAATGATTCCATTGAAATGATTTTTCTTTTAGACTTAACTTCCAACAAGAATTTTTAAACAAGTGGTTAAATAACACATTTCTCAACATATTTTTGTTTTTTGAATCAACATGGAACATGATGACCAACCTCATGTCTTTCTATAGGCGAGGAAACAGGAAAGTAGAGAATGGAAGTAATTCTCCACAAGTCCTAGCAATGGGGTAGCAGATTGTGGATGACAGTCATGGGTTCCCCAACTCCTTGGTCCAAGGACTTTTCACTCTTATCAAGGTAATACCTTCAAGACTGTGGCCCTGTGTGGGCATCAGGTCCTCAGGTTTAGAGGGGAAAAAGTAAAACCAGCATGTGTGCCCTTCAAACTGATCATAAGCCAAGTTACAGATCTATGGAGCTGAAACTATGAAAGCCTTGATTTGCTTGCTTGTAAAACTCAATTTATGAAAATAATATGGGGCCACAGAAGGCCCCATTCTGCTGACACAAAGCCTTTTGCTGGCTCTCATTCACATTAAACTTTGTTCAATTCAAGAAGCATCAAGCATGGAGGCGATATACCGGGAAGAGATGGGTTCCCGTCTTGCCTCTGGGCCACATCCGGGCCTTGGGATCTCCGGCAAGTGCTTCACCTCAGGACTTTAGACAACTGTTCTACATCTCCAAGTTCTGGAGCAAGTGCTGATGTTCACTGTTATAGGAGTGTCCTCACTGAAAGTCCCCCATACCGGTTAAATCATAGGTGTGGACTTGACAGACATCTCCCTGGAGGGGCGGCTTGGTGTAGGGTAGGCAGAGCCAGCAAACCCGAACCCTACTTACTCCCTGACCCTGGACAAGTCACTTGCTTTCTCTGTGCTCCGGTCCGGAGGAGTCAACTGACCCCTGCCGCTGGTGCCAGTAAAATTAGAGGCACCCCAAACCATAGGACAATGTCACTGGGGAAACGTTTAACAAAAAAAAAACAACAACATTGAATCCAAAAAACAAAATTCCTAGCCTCAAAGAGCTTGTATTTTATTGGACATCTGACGTTCGTATTCTTCGATGTACATAAAATTATAAAAACAAATGCAATGAAGAAATACTACTGGAATAGAGGCGGTGGGGATACTGAGATCAGTGTCCTAGGAAAAAAGCTAGGTCCCCCCAGCCCCGAGATCATGGGGACATTTATCTTCACAAAAGTTTGGGTGAGTGAATTAGGAGCCTGGATCACCCGCACGGTATTTCTCTCAGCCTCGGATTCTTTAAACCCGACTAGATGACTCTACGGCCCGGCTTGTCTCCGTTTTCTCGGTGTCTCATGGAATGCTCTCTTTTTTAGAATAAGAATCGGAACTCCACGGCCCGGCTGTCCGGCGGCCGCTGCGGCCGGGCGCCCGGGTCCGGGCCGGCCTCCGGCTCCCGTGCTCCGCCCTTCCGTGAGGGCAGAAAAGCCGAAGCCACCCTTCCTGGCCGGGTGTCATAAAAACCACTCCCCGACAGCCCTTAGCGAGGAAGCCCTCCTGCCCCCCAGGACTGGGGATGCCGATCGGTGCAAAAGAGCTACCAAAACATCCGCGTGGAGTCCGGAAAAGCCCTCATTTTGTTTTGCCTCGGGGAGACAATGGGGCTCGTCCAAGGTGACCCGCGGGGGAGGTGTCGGGGCGGATTGGAACTCGGGTCCTCCTGCCTCCAGGGCGGCCCGCCCTCCCGGGCCCGGCTCCGGCGGCCCTAGGCCCCGCGGCGCCGCCGGAGCCGGGCCGGCCCGAGTCCCCGGCGTGCGGCCCGGGCCGGCTCGGGCGGCGGCTCCCCCGGGGCGAGGGCGCCCGCGGGCCGGGCGCGAGGGCGGCCCGCCGCGAGCCGAGTGCCCCGGCGCGGCTGGGCGCCGCAGTCCGCCGGGGCCCGGCCGCCGCCCGGCGCTGCCCCCGGGGCCCGGCTGCGGCGGAGCCGGGGGGCCGCGGCCGGAGCCCCAGCCGGCGCCGCTGCGCCGAGGGCGGCGGCCGGGTGGAGAATAATGCACACTGGGTAAAAACACATTTATATACGAACCTCCGAGAAAATTTTCCAACAATTCCTTCGTCCGACCACCATGCACCAGGACAGGAAACAGCCGCCCCGGCCCCGGGGCCCCGCAACGCGCATAGAGCCCCGCGGGCCCGCCCCCCGACGCCATTGGGCGGCCGCCCAGTCAGTCACCGAGCCGCTCCTCGTCGCCATTGGCCGGGGCCCCCGGGACCGGCCACGAGGCGGTCTCTCGCGCGCCCGCCCCCGTGACGCGGCCGCTCCCCGGCGCGGGCGCCCGCCGCCGAGTGGCCGGCCGAGGGGGCGGGACCCGGAGCCCGCGAGCTGACAGGCTGGGAGGGCCGTCCGTTCCCGCCGCACGCCGCCTCTCCGGCCTGTGAATTATGCCGGTTCCGGGGCCGCAGCGGGAGGCGCCATTTTGTGGCGAGGGAGAGAGGCCGGCGCTCGAGACGAGCCGGGAAGGGAGACTCGGCGGTGGGCGCCATTTTCCCCGCGGACTTGGCGGCCGCGGCTCCTCGGCCTCCCGGGGACCGAGCCCTCGGGGCCCGCGCTCTCGCGAAGGTGGCAGCGAGCGGAGCGCCGAGAGCGCCCGGGGGGGGGGGGGCTGGCCTCTCCCCGCCTCCCCCGGGGCCTGCGTCCGGCGGGAGCGGCCCGGGGGTAACGTCAGTAATGAGGGCGAGCGGCGTAATAAAAGCGGGAGCCGAGGCCTTTACCTGCTGCCGCCCCTCCGGCCCGCCGTGGGTTAGGCCGGCGGGCGGGCGGGCCGGTGCATGAATGAGTGAACGCGGGCTTTATTAAGCGGGGTGCTAGGGGCGGCGGCGCGCCCAGGCCGGGGGACTAGACACGGGCGGCGGGGCCGCTGCTGCGGGCGCGGGCCGAGGCGGCCCCGGGAGCCTGTGCCCGGCGCCGGGCGCCGCCAGGGCTCCATCCGGGGCTCGGCCGGGGCCGGCGGGCGCCGCTGCATCCGGGGCTAACGAGAAGCCGCTGCATCCGGGGCCGGCGGGAGCCGCTGCATCCGGGGCTAACGAGAAGCCGCTGCTCCATCGGGAGGATGCTTAGCAAAGCGCTTTGGGAACTGGCAGAGGGGGTGAGCGCGGGGCACGCCCTGGGAATCCAAAGGAAAGCCTGGTCTGGGGGAACTTTCTTTTTTTTGAAGATTTAATTTTGAGTCTTGAATTTTACAATTCCCCCCCCAATCTTACTTCCCTCCCCACCCCCCACAGAAGGCAGTTTGCCAGTCCTTACATTGTTTCCATGGTATACATTGAACCAAATTGAGTGTGATGAGAGAGAAATCACATCCTTAAGGAAGAAACATAAAGTACAACAGATAGCAAGTTCAGACAGTGAGATATCAGGTTTTTTCTAATCTTTTTTATAAAAATTTTGAGTTTTACAATTTCCCCCCCAATCTTGCTCCCCCCACCTTCACAGAAGGCAATTTGCCAGTCCTTACATTGTTTCCGTGGTATACATTGATTTAAGTTGAACGTGATGAGAGAGAAATCATATCCTTAACGAAGAAACAAAGTATAAAAGATAGCAAGATCAGACAATAAGATACCAGTTTGTTCCTAATTTTTTTATAAAGATTTTATGCATTTTGAGTTTTACAATTTTTCCCCTAATCTTACTTCCCACCCCCCACAGAAGGCAATCTGTCGGTCTTTTCATTGTTTCCGTGTTGTACATTGATCCAAATGGAGTGTGATGAGAGAGAAATCATATCCTTAAAGAAGAAACAAAGTATAAAAGATAGCAAGATCAGACAATGAGATCAGGTTTTTTCCTAATTTTTTTCTAAAGATTTTATTTGAACTTTACAATTTTTTCCCCTAATCATACTTCCCGCCCCCACCGAAGGCAATTTGCCATTCTTTACATTGTTTCCATGGTATTAATCCGAATTGAATGTGATAAGAGAGAAATAGCCTTAAGGAAGAAACAAAGTATAAGAGATAAAGATTTTATTGAGTTTTACAATTTCCCCCCCAATCTTTCTTCCCTCTCCTCACCCCCCACTGAAGACAGTCTGTTACTCTTTTCATTGTTTCCACAGTATACATTGATTTAAGTTGAATGTGATGAGAGAGAAATCATCTTGGGGAACTTTTTTTTTTCTGTTTTTTATAAAGATTTTATTTAGACTTCTATAGATTTTCCCCTGGCCTTCCCTCCCCCCACCCACTTGGGGAGCTACTAAATGGGTTACTATTGTCCCATTGATATGGGATTAGCCTTCATTGTTGTAATCTGAAATGTTCAATAGTCAGAAAGGGGACTATCATACAAATTATTATGTTTCCAGTTTTTACTTTTAAGGATGTCCAGAAAGTGATTTTTTTATGAGCATTCACAAGAGAATGGCAGTGGGGTTAAGTGGTTTCCCCAAGGCCATTAGTCTTTCTTAACTTGAGAGAGTGATAACTTATTTCTCTAGAATTTTAAAGACCTTCATTGTTTGACCTTATTTTACAGAGAAAGAAAGAGTTGCTAAAAAGGCCTTTTAGGGTGGTGCAGTGGATGGAGCACCAACCCTGGAGTCTGGAGGACTTGGGTTCAAATCCAGCCTCAAGACACTTAATAATTACCTAGCTGTGTGATTAGTTAACCCCATTGCCTAACTTAAAAAAAAGGCCTTTTAAAATCACCTAGGGTGACACGTAAGTTTTAACTCCAAGTTTTCCATAGCAGACTGTCAACTTGGGAAAGTGGCATGAGTTGGATCTTGAGATTCCGGAATTTCAGCTGATGAAAGTAATCCTGGCATAATAAACTGAGAATGTGGGGATAGAGGACAGAACATGTTGTGGACTGTGCAGTCTGACATCAGCCAAAGGGCTGGTGAGGAGGAGAGGGCAAACTTGGGACTGAACAGCTTCAGTAACTGGGGAAGTTAATCCAGTTATAAACCAGTGCAGTTTACAAAGCCCTTTGGAGCTATATTATCTCATTTGGTCCAATATCCAGTCTTGACTGACCCCTGCCAATTGGTACTATCATTTCCATTATTAGGACATTGCAATAACACTTTGCTATTAATAACCATATTAATATATCCTAAGATAGGCTATAAACTCCAAGAGGGCAGGACAGGCTCTTGACAAAGATGTTTGATTAAACTGTCTTGAATCTCTTCAATCCTCAAGTTGGTAGAAGATATGACTTCCAAAGAAAATATTTTGGGGGGGCAGCTAGGTGGCGTAGTGGATAAAGCACCAGCCTTGGAGTCAGGAGTACCTGGGTTCAAATCTGGTCTCAAGACACTTAATAATTACCTAGCTGTGTGGCCTTGGGCAAGCCACTTAAACCCATTTGCCTTGCAAAAAAAAATTTTTTTTAAGGTTTTTGCAAGGCAAATGGGATTAAATGACTTGCCCAAGGTCACACAGCTAAGGCAATTATTGTCTGAAGCCGGATTTGAAATTAGATCCCCCTGACTCCAGGGCCAGTGCTCTATCCACTGCATAACCTAGCTGCTCCCCCCATGTGCCACCTAGCTGCCCCCTTATCCTCTTTTTTAAATCAAATGATTAGAAAAATAGCTAAGCAGTCATGTGCAGATCTGTGACACCAGGCAGTCTTAATTTCTTACAAGATGCCCCCTGCAGAAAGTTTTTTCCAACCAACATGCAACAGTGAATTCAATCATTTTTTGCAAGATTTTGAGCTTATGATTTTCTCCCTTCCTCACTACCTTCTCTCCCCACTCCCCTGACTGAAAAAATCTAATAGGCTATAGGATATAACCATGTGAAACATAAATCCATATTAACCATGTTGTCAAGAATCAGAACAAAAAAATACCTAAAGACAACTTTTAGAAATTGAAGCTAGAGGTGCAGGATTTAGATATAAAAGATAATATAAGCAAATTAGAAAAAGGAATAGTTCATCTATCAACTATGGAAAGGGGAGCAGTTTATGACTAAAAAGAACATAAAAGTGGATAATTTTGATTATATTAAATTACAAAGCTTTTGAAAAAAGATGCAGTAAATTGGGAAACAATTCTCACAACTAGTGTTTCTGACAAAGGACTCATTTTTTGTTTTATGAATTGTACAATTTTTCATCCAATCTTGATTCCCTCCCCCACCCTCACAGAAGTCAGTCTAATAGTCTTTCCATTGTTTCCATGGTATACATTGATCAAAATTGAATGGTTGAGAGAGAAATAATATCCTTAAGGAAAAAGTAAAATATAAGAGAGCAAAATTACATAATAAGATAGCTTTTTTTTTGAAAAATAAAATTGCTCTAAATCATTACTGATTAGAGAAATTAAAATTAAAGCATCTCTGAAGTACCACCTCACACCTCTCAGACTGGCCTATATGATAAGAAAGGACGACAATCAGTTTTGAAAGGGAAGTGGGAAATCTGGGACACATACATTGTTGGTGGAGCTGTGAACTCATCCAACCTTTCTGGAGAGAAATTTGGAATTTCTCCCAAAGGGCAACAAAAATGAGCATACCCTTTGATCCAGCAGTGCCACTACTGGGTCTGTACCCTGAAGAGATGATGAAAAAGGGTAAAAACATCACTTGAGCAAAAGTATTCATAGCAACCCTGTTTGTGGTGGCAAAGAAATGTAACTCAAGTAAATGTCCTTCAATTGGGGAATGGCTTAGCAAACTGGTATATGTATGTCATGGAACACTATTCTATTAGAAACCAGGAGGGATGGGAATTCAGGGAAACCTGGAGGGATTTGCATGAACTGATGCTGAGTGAGATGAGCAGAACCAGAAAAACATTGTGCACCCTAGCAGCAACATGGGGGTGATGTTCAACCTTGATGGACTCGCTCATTACATCAGTGTAACAATCAGACAATTTTAGAGCATCTGCAATGCAGAGTAGCCTCTGTATCCAGAGAAGTAGTTGTGGAGTTTAAACAAAAACCAAAGATTATGATCTTCAATTTTTAAAAGTTGTCTTATGTATTACATAATTTTGCTATCTCTAATGTTTTATTTCTTCATTTTGGATCTGTTTCATCAGTAGCTCTGGAGTCAGGAAGATCTGAGTTCAAATTCAGCCTCAAACAGTTAATAATTACCTAGTCTCTTCCAAAAACCAAAAGAGAAAACAACTGAAAATAGTAGGGCTTTGGTCTGCATTTAAACCCCAAAGTTCCCTTTCTGAATATGGATGCCGTTTCCCATCACAAGTTTGTTAGAATTGCCTGATGATGGTGCTGTTGAAATGAACAGCTCCATTATAGTTGATCACTTCCAATGTTGCTATTAGTGTATGTAATGTTCTTCTGGCGCTGCTCACTTCATTCACCATTAGTTCATGCATGTCTTTCCAAGCTATTCTGAAGTCCCATTCCCAGCAGCATGATTTCTTGTAGAATAATAGTGTTCCAGAAGAGATAACTTTTAAAAGCCTCCAGTTTCATTTATGTGCCCTCCTCATTTCAGGAGCAGTTATTTTGTTTTGTTTTTAAAGCTTTGTGGTGGAGTCATCAGCTTCCACTAAAAGTGTAAGTGTTAGGGTCAATTAATATGTCCTGATACATCTGGTTGCATTTTCTAAAATGGGTAATTGTTTTCTTTATATTCTCCTAGAACCTGCCTCAGCACCTTGCACTCTTTATTTGCTTTTCTCTCCTTGTGATCAAACAGAACTTGGTCCACTTGACAGCCCTTTGATGTTTTCTGAAAATGTCAGATCTACCAGTATTTAAATTCTACCAGTGCTAGGCTGAGTGAAAGTCAAGAGAGTCCTTGCCCCAAGGAGCTCAGTCTAACCATGATGGTTATTTAATCCTCCTAATCACTTTCTTCTAGGACCCACCTGATTCAAAGATTGAAAGGTCCAATATCTTAATCTGTTTCTCTATGAAAGTATGCCTGGGTAGGTCATAAATCAATCACTTAGCTTTTCTGATGGTATTCTTTATTCAAAGTGTGGTTTTCACTGGTAATTACAATTGCTAGGTCTTTGGAGAAATCCATATATATTTCTTAATTTATATTAATTTATATTATATTAGGTTTTTGCAAGGCAAATGGAGTTAAGTGGGTTGCCCAGGGCCACACAGCTAGATAATTATTAAGTGTCTGAGGCTGGATTTGAACTCAGGTACTCCTGACTCCAGGGCCAATGCTCTATCTACTGTGCCACCTAGCCGCCCTACTATTTCTTAATATTTTCAATTTAGCTAAAATGTTTTTTAAATATGCCTCCAGAGTTGATTGGTATAGTTTCGGTTAAACAGCATGGATTTGTCATTCCAAAAAATTAGAAAGCATAATAGCAAACAGATTCAGATTAAGTGCCTCCCAAAGGAGCTCCTCAGCCAGAGCCACCACAGAGAAAACTGGTAAAAATAGTCAAAAGGAGGGAAGAGAGGAGTGGAACCATGTGAACCATGAAAAATGAGTTAAATGGAAAAGAAATTAAAGTTCTAGGATATGGAACGTTTTTGACTGATAAAGATATTTAGGATTTATATATGCTGACAAGGGCTTGAATCTTTAGAGGAATGTTAAGTTTGCATTAACCTCCAGTAAGGCACAGGTGTTATTTACTGTTTGTTCCAAGAGAAAAATTATTCAGCACTGGTTTATTAGTCTTCAGATAGCAATCCACAGTAGGAAAAAAGGTCATTTTCTTAAATGAGAGGCTCATCGAAAACATTACTTGTGAAGTACATTATCAATGTTTGTGAAATTCCTGTATAGAAAGGGGTCCCTGACATCTTTCTGGGCCCTAAGAAATTCCTTAGAAATATAAACTTGGCTAGGTGCCTTTGGGTCTGAAAATAATCTGACAGGACCCAAATGCTTGACTCTGGGGGTCACAGATATACCATAAATTTGGCTAAGCTTCAGAAAACTACCTTGTTAGCCTATTTATCTTTCTGTAACTGGAAAAATTCCTTCTTCCCCTTACCCAGATGCAACTGGAACATAACACAAAGAACCTGACCCTTTTCCTATTCTGTCTAGGCCCCTATCTATACTGAGATATGTTTACATGTTTGTAGTAGTATGCCAAGACAATATATCTAACTGCTGTCTTTAATTCTGTATCCTACTTGCTCTCAGCACCCCCCCCAAAAAAAAACACTATAAAAATCCTATTCCCTGAACACTCAAGCACTGATTTGCGTACTCTTCATCCCCAGGCAGTCCCCAGGAAATTAGAGATCTCCAAGCTTATCAAATTCTGATCTACGTCTTGCTCTTTGGGTTCAACACTTGCAGGAGAAAGTGACATTTGAAAGTTTAAAGATTGAGGAATCAAACCCACCTCTTAACCTGGTACATGGGAATTTCCTTTTTTAGGCAAGTCACACATTATACTTTACCACATTGTTAAATCCTCAGCATTGTCTGTTCTGTGAAATGTGTGAGAAACAGCCCCCTGGACTGAGAGGTTGTTCCTGGGATGTAAGCTCCCAGAGAGCAAGGATGAAATCTTCCTCCTCATTGTGGCCCCAGATGCCAGCTTGAAACGGCCAGCTTGTTGGGAAGGGGAGACTAACACACAAAGCAATTGGAGAATCACATACAAAGAACATACTAAAAGTGTGCCTGTAGAGACAATGGGACTTGGAAGGGGGAAGGAGGGCAGTGGGGATGTGGGAGGTTGTGTGCATCCTGGCTATTTCTCACCCTTTTCCCTAGTGGTAGAAGATAGGATGCCCAGGGTGGTGTTCCTCAAAGAATTGAACATTTCAAACTACAATGATAGAGGATAAATAAATGCCTATCAAAAACCCTTATTCTTAAAAGACTGGTTATTCTCAGGCTCTTCAGATCTTTTAAAATCATTTTGTAGTCCCACAGCTCCTGTCCCTTTTCTAGAGACACACTTCAACTTGTCAATGCCCTTCCTATAGATACTCCAGATAGGACTTGAAGATTAAATCCTGTGTTCTATTAATACAAGCTAAAGAATATTTTATGAGTAAAGTGTGTGGCTATGTTTGTATATAAAATTTATGAATTACATCTATGAATATGTGCATTTAAAAGAATGTTTTAAAAATGATTATTGTGTATACTAATAGAATAAGACCTTTTTACTGTTAAAATAAATTTTAGTGAAAACGTGACTGCTTCATTTTTGAAATCGTATGTGACACATTGATTCAGGTCTTATTCCAAGACTTGATGGCTGTCAAGCTGAAGAAGGTAACACAAAAATGAGTAGATGAGTAAAGTGCCAGCTCAATCAAATTTCCTATTATTGATCTTCAACTTCTCCTTATAGGATCCTTTCCCAGTCCTGCCTCCCAACATGCTAGATGGCACAGTGTATAGAGCACTGGCCTTGGAATTAGGACAGGAGTTTGAATCCAGTCTCTGACACTAACTTGTGGGACCTTAGGCAAGCCACTTAACACTGCCTCTCATCCCAGGTCATTTCCAGTCATTCTGTTTCATATCTGAGCACTGGACCCAGATGGCTCTGGACAAAGTGAAGATGGTGACTTAGCACAACATCCTTCACTCAAATGGCATCATCTCCCTGATGTCATAGGCTTCTTTTAGAATGAAGGACAAAAATAAACCCCAAAAACCATTTCAATCTTAAAAAAAAAATCTCTAGACTCCAGCATTTCTTTCAGTTGTCCTAAAATTTCTTTTGTCGACCAAAATCTTAGAAAAAATTTCTCTATCATTTTCACTCTTCAAATCTAACACATTTGACTGAAACTGCCCTCTCCAATATTGCAGATAATTTTGCATTTTACTGTCTAAAATTCTTAGGAATATTCTCTGATGACATTACTTTCTTCTGGTTCATTTCGTACCTGCCTACTCATTGTTAGTCCCTAGAATCTATAGCTCATCATCCATAGCTGGGATGTTCCAAGATTCTGACCTGGGCCTTTTCTCTCTATAAATTCTCTTAATGATCTTATCAACACTCACAGTGGGGTGTGGGGTTTAATTATACAGATGACTCATGGATTTATGTATCTGGAACTTAGTAGTAACCTCTTAACCAAGTTTCACTAGCAAATCACCAGTTGCCTTTGGACATTTCAAACTGGATATCCAAGAGACATGGAACATCACCAGAATAGAATTCATCTTTCCTCATGTTTTTCTAAACTTTTTTTTCAGGGGCATCACTATTCTTCCATCGTATCCTTGGCCTTTTCCTGGACTCTACTTTCCCCCATTGCCACATATCCATTCAGTTGCAAAATCATCTACAAAATCATGCCCTTTCCCTGTCCCTTCACTTTGTTCACAAAAAAAAAAACCTACCTTCGTTCAATCCTTTATCACCTTTTAAGATTGCTGTGCCTTTCTAATTAGTCTGCTGGGAGCTTTTTTTAAAACATTAATCCATCCTCCCTTTAAATAAAATCACTTCAGTGGCTTTGTCAAAGTTGGATTTGGTCAAGTCACCTCCTTACTCAATAACCTCTAGAAGCATCCTGTTGCCTCTAGGATCAAATATAAACTCTAGCTTTTAACATCTCTCACTGTACAATAATGCTTATCAAACATGTGTATTGGCTGGCCCCATTCCCAGAATGCACTACCACCATACACACACACACACACACACATATATATATTCAATATGCATTATTTATATATGTTCATGCATGAATATAAAATATGTATGTTTATACTTCTATCCCAACCCCCTCCAGTAAATTGCTGTTAGAAAATAGGAATTGTTCCTTTGTTCTGAAATCTTCAGCTCCCAGAACATCACCTGATGACCCTTAATAAATGCTCACTGGTTGTTATGTAGTTTCAAGTGCATTATTGATATTGCTTGTATCTCCTTGCTGCACTCCACTGAGGGTAAAGGACTTTGGTAATAGGCTCAGTTGCTTCTGGCATCATTCAGTGGTTTCTCCCATTCCAGTTGGTGATCTGATGCTTTCACAGGGACTCTAAATCATCTCTTGAAGACTGTCAGTTACCTAATGGCATCTAGATGGACAAATGGTAAATACATGTGCAAAGAAAAATTGGTTATGAAAGGACGAATAATGATTGGCTCCACTGGAGTTCACGGGGTTCACAGGTGGTTGTGGCAGCTATGTGGATTGGAGGAGGGGCCAGGGCAAAGTGATAACTCAATTTAATTAAGAGGTTTGGTTCTGACTGACTGGAGAGAAGGATGGATTGGAGAAACCAAAATCCCCAGGGGGTTACAACAGAAATAAAAACCAAGAACCAGCTCTAGCATTGTGCAAAGTCAAGAGTAAGAAATCTGGATCAGAGACTATGGGATAATAGGACAGGAGGGGATAGTGGAGAATCTAAGACTGGAAATGACCTGGTGGTGGTGGTGGCAACCAGGGTTAAGTGACTTGCCCAAGGTCACACAGCAAGTTAGTATCAAGTCTGAGGCTGGCTTCCAACTCCTGTTCACCTGATTTTAAGGCCAGTACTCTATCCACTGTTTCACTTAGTTGCCCTGCCGAGTAATATAAGCAAATCCCAAAATAAAATACAAACTGACTAAACAATTCGATGAAAACAGCATTCCTAAGTAATGAGGAGGGGAAAAAACCTTTAAGATAGTCTTAAAGAATTTCTACAGAAAATTTGCTTTTCTCAGGGCAGAAAAAAGATGCCCACTAAGCTAAAATGTTGGACACATTGCCAGATGTGGTCACTGTATCTCGCATTTTTACTTTAATTTTTGCTTTTTTTTTTCCAATGGAAAGCTTGATGGGAGAGCAAGGGCATATTTTTAAAAAAAGATGGAATGGTCACTGAGCTTTGAAAGTTGAGACAGTATTCAGAATTAAGTAGACTGATTCAAAGATGAGATCATGGCTTGGTGCAGGGTAGGGGTGATGGAGATTCAAGTCAAAGTTGATTTGGGACATACTTCTAAGAGGCATGGGAAGGAAGGATAGAAAGTGAAGATGCAGGACAAAATACAGAACTGATAGCAAATCTTAGGAGAGTAAAGACATCAAGAAATATGCCTGTTTCTATTGACAGAACCATGACAAGGAAAGAAAATATAGTTTTAAAAAGTTCCCCACATAAATGAATAGCTCAAGCTAGACCATTCTACTCATTCCCTGGCCCTATTTTCTCAAGTTTTCCAACCTATTTAAAATTAGAGGAAAGGGGAAGGGAATATGCACTTCTTACATGACCTACAAACCTCAACTTTACAAGGATAACTCTCATTTGATCCTCATAATAACCCTGCCAGGTTGTTATAACCATTTTACAGATGAGAAAATGAGACCAACAAATGGGAGTGATTTGTTCAAGGTCACCCACAATAATACTTGAGGTTGTATTTGAACTATCTTCCTAACAACAGGCCTGGTGTTAACTACCACCCTTGCTGCCTCAATAAAGCCAAGAATACAAAATATGGATATGACTAACAGTTGAACAAGCTGCTAGCAAAAACTGAAGCAATTCTTTAGAAAAACAGGTCTAGCACCATATTTGGCAATTAGCACAATTAAGTTCAAAATGAACTTACACCTAACTTTACTATCCCATCAGAACAGAGATGTCTAGCTTAATTAAGGTTAAGGTAGAAATATAGAGACAAGTGATACTTAAAAAGACATTAATTCCTAAACATGATTAAGTACTGTAAAGTATAAAATGGATAATTTTGATTACATTAAATTAAAAGATTTGGTAGGAATACAATGGTGCAAATAAAATGAGAAGGAAAGCAAAATTCTCAGGTGAAAATTGTGCAGAAAATTTGTTAGATAATGGTCTCATATCTCTAATATAAGGAACTTTGGATAAGTCAATCTCCTTAGGGGCAGTAAGATGGCCCAGTGGATGGAGCACAGGCCCTGGAGTCAGCATTCAAATCTGATCCAAATTATGGCTTAGAGAAATGAAGTTGGAAACATAATAAATGTGGAATGAGGTATATGCTGATAACATGTTTGCAAAGGACCTATTTTTTTAAATTCAGTTTTTAGTTCCAAGTTAGCTTCTCCCATTGAGAAGACAAGAAACCTAATGTACAACAAATTTCTGTATTAGCTGTTTCAAAAAAAAATAGGAAAAAACTAGCAGAGTATATGCTCTCCTCTTCACTTCTGAGTCCATCTTTTTAGGTTTTTGCAAGGCAAACAGGGTTAAGTGGCTTGCCCAAGGCCACACAGCTAGGTAAATATTAAGTGTCTGAGGCCAGATTTGAACTCTGATACTCCTGACTCCAGAGCCGGTGCTCTATCCACTACGCCACCTAGCCGCCTCTAGTCTTTATCTTTCTTGAGGTGGACAGCATGTTTTTCGAGTCAATCTGTTTATTTTTTGTATTTATTTGTAGTGATGGAGGAGTCATTATGTAGTCCTCTTTTAAGTGTGCAAAGCAATCTATGATGTTATTTGAACCTCACAATCCTGTGAAATAACCATTAACTGAAGACATTGAACTAAGCACAGCAATAAGACATAAATTTAAATTCTTTCCACTGTGCCACCAGAACTCTGAAATTCTTGACTGAAATGCCACTTCATTTCAATTGAAGAGCCAAGCTATGGGCCATGGACATTATGACAGGTTTAATATCCAAAGTAGGTGTTCTTTCTACTAGGTTGTATCACACTGCCTCTAAAATGTTTTCTTCTCATTTTTTGGTATTGAAGACAAAATATTGTCTGTCTTTAATTATTGGTATTCCAGGAAGTTTTTTGTTGTTGTTGTTGTCAATTTATAGTATTTAGGTTAAACTTCAAGAGTCATTAATTCAATGACTTAATAGGTCTATTCTAAATCCCTGGTAGGTGTTCTTCTCTGCTCTCATTCTAGTTGAACTATGGATATAATTCCCTTTTGCTGGAAATCAGATCAGGAGGAATGCCTCAATAATTGAATGAGGTGCCAGGATTCTTAAGGCTCTGTAGTGGTTTAAGTAAACTTTTAAAATAATTAAAATCATACTTAATATTATCTTGTTGGAAGTAACAGAATGCTAACAACTGAAGCAGAATGGAAAAGGTTGTGATTATGTTCAAAGGGGATAGTATAAGAACTATACCATGGTTTCAACCTTTGTTGAGTCAAGAGAGGACAGCTAACTTGGCTGGCACTCAAGACTCATTTACCATCAAGTCAAGTTCTATGGCAAGGGTAGGAGCCAGAATTCACTAGGTTTATCAACAAAGAGTCATAGGTTTTTTTTTTCTCCAAACTTTTAATAACTAATTAAATGAACAGACCAACAAATGTTTACATAATTTTTCCGTAGCTTCCTGAGAACATAATTATCTCTTTTACCCTTAATATTAAATACAATTGCCAATACTTTTTCTTCATGCTTGCTCCAATGGGTGACCAGCACATGAAACTCCAAAGAGCTAAGACTAGGCCTACAAGTTGGCCACCACTGCTCTAGGGTTCTGGTCTTCATGAAGTGAGCATGGAAGCTACAATCTTGATAACTTGTGGAGATTAGCAGCCAACATTTAACATATAACCTGTAAAGAAACAAGTTTATTTCTTTTATTTAATACTAGGAATATACATTTCTACAAAATGGATGACTTTTGTTCCCAAGGATGTATGAGTAGTATTTTTTTGCCTGAACATTTGATACCATCCAAGATAAAAATGTCAAGTCTCTACATTTTTAGTACATCCATTTAAAAAACAAAACAAAAAACCAAAGGAAATAACAATAAAACTGTTATTCCACCTATTTTCATAGTTCAAGATTTAAGAAACAAGGATCAAGCTTTTAAAAACATGGCAATATGGATACAAGGTATATAAACTAGTGATAATTAGTTGTACTAAAGAATGAAGTTTTCCTTTAAGTATGTCTACTCAATCAGTAAAATACTAAAAGTCATCACTATTTTAAAATAAATAAAATCTTGGTCTATTGTCAAAAGATGTCTCTATTTACTGCCTAAACAATCCGTGGGAATAGGATTCCATAGTATTTTAAGTTCAGTTTAGTGTTGAAAAACCGCCCTGAATTTAACAATAAACCTCAGTCTTTGCTTCCCAAACTTCACACACCACCTATTTATTTCTTCAGGTTAAAGTAACTTAGCAAAGAGAACTTTAATACTATGACATGAAAATAATAAACCTTTATTAGAGGTGGCCTTTTCCAATGACAGATTAGTAATGTGAAAAATTAAAGTTATCAATTTATTGAATAATGAAGTCTACAACAGGAAGCCAAAAATAGAATATTTGGAATAGGGGGAGAAGATTTTGAGGGATGGGAATAAGAGGTGGCAATAGGTGGCTTTTCTATAACCCCATTCAAGTATTTCCACTCCTATATATAACACCAAAAACATATAACTGTTTCAGGTTTTATTTTAACTATAAGTCCATGACAGATTCAAGCACCTGGATGATGCTATCAGATTCACATGAGGATGACTAACTATACAAATTGACGAGAAATAAAGGCTGTGATATAGTGACACACTTGATCTCAACATTAAGAGAGACAAATAAATCAGTATCAATTATACTGATTTTTTTAGATAGCCAGTCTTGTACCCAGACCACAGATCTAGAAGGTCAAATGCCCACATGTAAGTAATGGGATTCAGGGATGGCTTCGGACAACCTATGTACAGAGATAAACATTTTAACTGCTTGTCTTTCAAGAAAACCACATATTCCAAAAAGCAGACTTAATTATTTAACATACAAGAAACACACAAAAGACAAACCATTTTTCTGAAGTTTTGCATTTTGAGTATCAATGTGCAGGTTTCATTTTTTACAGATGTAATCAATTCTCTAGCCTGTTTTGAGACCCAACAGCATTTAAATTAAAATAGCTTAGAATTCAATAACACTTTGATACATGTTATGTGTGTGTGTGTGTGTGTGTGTGTGTGTGTGTGTGTGTGTATATATATAATATATATAAAAACAACCCAAATCAACAATGACTAACTAGACAAATATTTAAGATCAATGATCAATGCAAGATAAGAAACTAAGGATTTCTTTGAGAGGTGTCAGTAGGTTGAGAGATGGCAAACCAACCTCTATGCACCATCTTGCTGCTGGCTTGTTTGGGGAGTGGTATCAATAGTGGTCCCAGAGAGAGCTGTGCCTACTGACTGAGCTAAAAGAGATACTGTGATAGGCACAAAGATACACAAGTGGTAGTTTCAATGCAAAAACAAAAGGAAACCAAGCACTAAGCACTATTACCAGGTGCAAAGGGGTGGTGGTGGTATTGGGGGGGGGGGGAGAGTGAAAACTAAGTTAATATAACAGAACTTTAAAATATTAGGAAAAAACCGCATCAGATCAAGCCATATCAGCCGAATTAAGTTCTTTTAATAGATTGCATATATAGATGTTCATCCACACACTTCAATCAACTCTTTAAGAGCAGAACTTAGGTCCAATTTACATGCTTCTGAGAAGATAACCTTTCTCATTTTTACATTAAGGTCTTATAACCAAATTTTCACTTGTACAATGAGAGCCTTAAGAAAAAACAAAGGACACAGAGGGTGTTGCCATATTTTTTTTAGCAGCAATGAAGTATCACTAACCCCTTTTTACATACCGAATTCAAGTCACTATCAGAGGTGAGTGCACCACAGTCACCAGGTACAAAACTGCTAGTTCAATTTTAAATTAATAACTTGAAATGACCCCCACCCCAGCCCCATTACATCCCTTCTTTTTTATAAACAGCAAACATTTTGCTATTTTATACATAGGCTAGCAGGCTTGTTTCAATATGAAAGTGCTAATTCATTTACAGATTTGTATCAGTTATGTAGTGCTACAATAAGTGTCCAATAATCTAGATAGGAACAATCTTTGATAAATGGAAATGATGAAGATTAAGTAAGGCTATCAGATTACCTTATTTACATTAAAAGAATAAAGACCCAATGGGAAGGGGATGCGAAAGGGAAGGAAACTGGGCAAAATATTCATAAGTGTAAAAATTACATCTACCTTTGAGCTTGTACTGTAAATGAGACATTTTAAATAGTCCTGCAGCCCATGCCTAATTTTTTTCCTCAGAAAAAGAAAAGCTGCCTTATGACATCCCCTCGTTTATTTGAAGATCTCCACAGTGTGTCATTTGAAGCTCCAAAGTCAGGTTCTTCTTTTCTTCCAAAAAAAAGAAAAAAAAAAAGAAAAAAGAAAACAACCCTCCCACCCCCAAACAAAACAAAAACCACCCAAACCTCCCCCCACCCTAACCAAAGAACCCTCTGGTTTACTTTCCAGTGCCAGGTTTCATGATCAGGTCCCACTTCCTGGGTTTTCTGTCCAATCTATTGATCAATTAGTTTAGAGTGAGCAGTAGAGAACACAAACCAGTTCTGGAACCACTACTGGGAGGAACACAAGCTCTTTACTACAATCACACGGTAGCAGGAAAGAAAAGGATAATTCAATTCATCCCAGGGGCTGGACCTCCAAAATTGAATGAACTTGGCACAACTGGAGCGTTGAATTTGTATCCTCCATGTTTCTCAATCATTTTGGATTCTGGAAGATAAAACAATTATTTGAGTTAAATTTTTTTTAAAGAAAGCAAACAGAACAAGCAGGATAAAGGACAAAAAAAGACAGATTATATCATTTCTGATAAAAATGTGGGACAATTATGATTGTCCAATGTCAAGAAAATGAGTGGGCAGTCTATGCCTTTGCTCATGGGATAGGATCAAAACTCCTTCCAGTTTTCAGTTCTCTTCCAACGATCTGCTAATGTTTTCTGACCACCTAAAACATGATCGTTGGTCCTAGCCAGGGATGTCTTAGTTGTGGAGAAAATCTCATTCCAAATGTAGACCAGTCTAAGGTTAAGAGTCTACTAAAATGTTTACAGGCATGATTCCTGAGGCTAAGCCCAAGAGTAACTGGCATCCATCCATGGCATTCACCAATCTAAACCTAACAAGCAACTACATTATCAACATGGGAAGTGCACAGGACTAGGGGCATTTTTGTGAGTACATTTGTCAGTGAGTACATTTGAGTGGTTAAGCCATTTCCTTCTCCAATTGACTACAGATGAGCAAATTGAGGCAATTGGGGTGTAGTGACTTACCCAAGGTCAACCAGCTACTAAGTGTCAGAGGCCAGATTTGAACTGGGGTAGATGAAGTTTCCTGACTAAAGGTCCATTGCTCTTGTGCTCTATGGAACCCCTAGCTGCCTCAGGAAGGGAGAGACGATGTTGACAAATAAATTGAGAAGGAAAATGGAAAACTGCCCCTAAGACAGGGATTCTGAAGGGATGAGGCAGGAGGAGGAGAATTGAGTTCAAAACTAATAATGTGGTGCAGCTAGAAATGAAGGCTTGAAAAAGTGGAATAAAATGATGGTGAGAAAGAAATCAAGAGCCTTATGTGTGTGACTGAGCATCTTTATCTGCAGACAACAGAGCATCATTATCAGCTTTTGAGTAAGGCATTCCATAAAGTGTACATCAAGAAAATCATCTTGGTAGCGGGAAAAGATATCGCAACTTTAGAAACACCTTAGTGAATGAAAGGAGGGTTACACTGTCAACAAAAGCATAAACTTTGGAGCATCAGAGGCTTTTGGAAGAAGAAGAAAATGATTTATCATGTTTTGGGTGTAACAAGTTTAATTTCCTGATGGGATGTTTAGCAGGAGATAGAGAAGAGACTAGAGAGAAAAGTGAAATAAATACATGTATGATATTCATCAATAAAGAAATACTGAAGCGAGTAGAAGAAATATTTAAAGGGGAAAAATTTAGACTAGAAGCCTTGAAGGCTATCCAAAATAAAGGGGCAGGAGGTGAAGTAAACCAATAATGTAAGGAAAGGAAAGGTCAAACAAGGAAGAGGAACAGAAAGAGAGTCAAGGAATCAATGGAACAAGAATGAGGATGACCAAAAACCCGAGAGGCCAAACACAATGCAGAGACAGAGCTCGATGGAACAAGCTTAGAAACATGGAACCCATCAAGGAACTCAGTGCAGAAGCCATGTTTGGAGAAGTGGGGGGGGGGGGGGGAGAGGAAGAGAGAAGGAATGACAAAAATGGAAATACTTATAGCATTATCTACCATACAGGGTTTGTTTTTTTTTTAACAAAATGCTTTCTAAAACTTCAAAGTTATACATGCATTCATGTTGTTACCATGATTATAAGATAAAGGTACCTGTTAATATTGTGATTTTGTATTTTCTCAAGAGCTTACCCCACTCATCTGTATCTGTGACTAATAATAGTTTGTTTCCACAAGTGGGACTTGGTCCCCCCCCTTTAGAGCTATCAACAGAAAACAATTTGGTGACTATGTCTTCTGTAAATACAACAATGTCTAATAAAATGGTGAGGACAATGACTCCATTACACATCCATTAACAGTGATAAATCCGATTAACCATGTGTTCTGTAAGAGACAGTATAAGGATATGTTTGGAGCAGATTTTTAACTTCAAAACTACACAAAATTATCTATGACGTTCAAAAAGGAATAAAGCAAAAGGAAGTACCATGTGCTGCTCGTCTCTGGTCTGCCAGAGTGGCTATGTCTTGTAACTGTTTTCTTTGTTCTTCATTAAGACCATGAGTCAGAGCTTGGTACCACACAGGATTACGACTCTGAATAGCTTTAAAGAAAAAAAGAAAAAAATTGTTATCACCATAATCACACTAAATCAGCTTTCAAGAAAAAGAGGTTGGAGTTTGAAGCATTCTTGTTCTTCTACACCATGGTATAGTTTTACCAAGTGCTTTGCATGTAGCAAACACACTACTAAATTCCTCATAGCCTTCAAAAGCTATGTGCAATGTGAAAGAGGTTTTCTGGTACCCCTCATAAAACCTCTCGCATTCCTCTTCTAGAAAAAACATTTCAATAAAACCTAAAAACTGACATTTCAGAGAAGAAAATGAAAAAGAAAACCCCTGTTCCCTAAAGGACATATGAATTCTGGCATGGATTTTCTAAGCATGTAACATTACTGCTTTTATGAATAGAACAAGTTGATTTTTACTTCAACAAAATTATGTTTCAGCTGCTTTAACTCAAGAAAAATGATTCTCAACCTGCTTCAATATCAACAATGTATATAATACACCTTATTGATGCAGCTTATTACATTTTCATGCAACTAGTTAACCTCTTTATACCCAAATTTATTGGAAGCAGTACATACCTATTGCCCTCCGGATAATCAAAAAAAATTCCAATTAAAATTGAAATTCACAAATTTCCAGTTAGATCAAAAAATTCTAGGTTGGTTATCCACCCATTTTTAGGATTAATTCATTTAAAAAGTATACTTATTCTGAGCACAGGATCTAGTAAGGTATAATTTGAATAATATTGGAATTACTTACTCTGAAATATAGCTTTAAATATCTGATACTCGTCAACAGGGTTCTCTTCATCATCAATGATTGTAGAATAGCCTTCCAAGGCGGTTTCTTCTGCATCATCTTCTTCCCACTCTTCATCATCTCCATCTTCTCCTGCCTGTTTAGCCAGAATCTCTAAATATTCTTGCCCATCCTCATCAATATCATCTTCATCACTTCCAAGCTCTTCTGCCAAACAACAGGAATGTTTATAAACTTGGGAATCTCATTTTGAATTAGAAAATGACAACACACCCACAGGAAAAAGTATAATATTCCAAAATTCAACAATTTTCAGGAAAAGAGTAGATGACAGCATTAAGCATTCTGAAAGTCCACTTCAGAAGCAGATTTATTAAGCATGTTATTAATGACAACCTCAAAAGAAATGTTAAAAACTAATGTGGTTTAAAAAACCCACAATATATGTTCTAAGTTTCTCTAGGGGCTGCAGGTGATTGATAGCTAGAACAGATGTTAGAGATCATCTTGCACATCCCTGTTGATTCTTCCTTTATTTGATAGGAAAAAAGTTGAAAAGGTCCTATATATACACCGAGATAGTATAATTAAGGTCCCTGAACTTTGGATTCAAATCTTTTCATTATGCAGTTGTATATTACTTAGTACTACCCATAGTGCTTAGATATTACTAGAAATTAAAAATGGCTATACTGAAAAGAGACAACATTCAAATCATAATTATATGTTGGGAATAAGATATAGGATCTAAGCTAAACTCATCTTTACAGGTGAAGAAATTAGGAGTGAAAAATTAAGCAACAAATTCAAGGTCAAAAAGATATAAACAATACTTAGAAAGCAGTGATTTTCCAAGTACAGATAAAACTCCTTCTCTATGACCTATTCCTTCCTTTCTCCAAATTATCACCTAATTCAATGTGCACAAGGGATGGGGAGAACAAAAGCTAACAAATTTATCTCTAAGGCTGTGGAATATCCATTACATCAAAAAAGGATTGTGTTTATGTGTAACAAAGACTAGGCAAGAGTTTATTTTCATAAAAAACTAAATTTTAGAAGGAATCTCTCCCTCATGGGGGACACTTTTCCATCAGTCAGGTTGCTACCTACTATCAGCACATGTGGAGACTGAATTGGTGAAAAGCTGTCTGGCAGGTGGGCTAGAATATTAGTATGGCAGAGAGATGCTGAGAGAGATTGTTACAACTGATCCAACCTGAAGAGAAATGTGTTTGAGTAAACAAACACTGTTATCTGGCACTGCTGAATCAGAACTCTCAACCAGTGCTTCTCAACTTCTTCAGGACAATTACTATGGAAGGTCATGACCAGGATGCTCCTACAGCAGCAACAGACTTTTAAGTGACTTGCTAATGGCCAAGGAGATTATTTCCCATGAAAGTGAATAACTCTCCTCAACTAAACAAATATAACTAACTCCAAGGCTTCCCAACTATGCCAGAAAAAAAAAAGGTTTACTATACATTTCATTAAAAAAAAAAAAGTTATTTCTAAAAAAATTTGGTTATTTTGATGGCAAAAAATATATCCCGAGTCTCATTCCTCATACTACGCTGGTCCAAAAAGGGGCAATATTTTCTTTGAAATCTAGAGCTATGGATGGGGTAGCTAGGTAATGCAGTGGCTAGAGTACCAGCCCTGGAGTCAGGAAGACCTGAGACCAAATCTGGCTTCACATAGTTAATAATTACCTAATTGTGTGATCTTGGACAAGTCATTAACTCCATTGCCTTGGGAAAAAAACCAAAAAAAATCTGGAGCTATATACAACCATTCACTAGTGATGTATCAAAAACCATTAAAATCAGAAGTGATCTTAAAAGAATATTTTGATCTACAACATGGTAAGGTCAGAAAGAATATTGACATTGCTCAAAGGTCAGGTTCCTGTCTTGTAATGAGCAGTACCTTGTTCCACTATAGACCAGACTATAGCACACAAAAATGGGACAGCCTCAAAATAGAGCCTGGATCTCCTGATTTCCAGCTCTTTTCCTGTTACAGCATAAACATGAACAAGTTGGGGACTCATCATTTAAATCCCTTTACCTGTTTCTTCATCTTCATCAGCTTCATCATCTTCATCACTATCATTTTCATGCTCTGCATGACAAGCATACGCTCTTTTTAACCCATTAAATAAAAGGATAAAAGCTGGAAGAATTTGTCCCGAAACCTGATTTAAAACTTGTGGTATTTGTTCCAAGTCAATAAGGGCGCACAAGCCTAGAACACACATCTTTCTATCATGAAGCCTAAAAACAAAAACAGAAATTTAGTGGGGGGAAAATGTCTTCTCAAAATTTAGAAGAGATACAACTCTTATTAAGTCACTTACCCCAAGAAACAATCAACATCATTAAGCCACTGTGTAATAAAGTGATTTGTGACAGGTTCAACATTGTTGGGGAAGCGAAGGTTTTCTAAGGTGTTGAGGAGCAGGTGAGGATTATAGTAGAGAGCTGCAATAGCAACCTGAAGACACATTGTTCGAAGTTCACTTGTTTTGACCTCTCTGGTCAATCTCTCCAAAGCTGCTTCCACAAACAAGGGAATACACTGTAAAACATTAAAAATCAATGGATCCCAAAATGCCAGCAAGGACCATTTCCATTTAATATTGTGCTGACTCAAAACAATTTTTAAACAGCGTTAATATGGTATGACCAAGTTTTACTATGATAATGCAAGGCCCTGATATTTCCCTGAAATTGTTAATGGGTAGTTTAATTACTCTCCCAATTAATATTAGAAGAATATCAATGTTCAAACCAATTCCTGATAACACACACCAAAACACCAAGGTTTCCCAAAGTCAATGTCAAGGATGTAAGTATTGTGCTATGAACGAAGATTTTTAGCAGGAACAAAAAAATCTTGGATTTGACATAATATTCAATTTTTTTCCAGTAAAGATGAAGAGCAATCACATGGAAATTTTTTTATAACTTTAAATATATGTCTGATATTTCCTCCAGGATATGATCAAAAGTCAACGGCAGTTGCTCTACTACGGACCTGATCGATACCACGTCCTTTGCATTGTAGGATGATCACTTCCAACAACTTAGCTGCATGACATTCTGCATCTTCTCCTGCTACTCCTGTCAAGACCTATGAAAGGATAAAACTAAAATGAAGCTTCCTAAAATGAGGTCAGAGTAGAGTGGATGCTGCCAATTAATACTCTTATGAGATGAACGCTACAAGGTCACTATTGGCTGCTTTGTCCCTAAAAGGTTTGGGGCTACTAGGAATAATAGCAATATATTAACAGAAAAAGCTGCTACTCTCTTTAGCTATAAGATATTGTGACAATATGCTAAAGGTATTTATGACAAGTTAAAAATGTCCCTTCATACACTAAGCAGAGAAAGGTTTTAAGAGATCTGTGTATAATATCTGTACCTGGTGCCAATAAATCACAAGATTTAGCCCATGTTATTTAATCTTACCTGCTCATTTTACACAAGGACATTGCAGAAAGCATATTTTTTACAGCTTAGCAAAATGATTGATGCATGAGATGTTGAAATGTTTGAGATTGCCAGTGGACACTGATTACTCTCTTTCCATGAAAGGATACTGCTTTCTCAAGAGTCATGATTAAACTGACCTTCCAACATTCAATCCTGACAAGATTATTAAGCTTGATGCTTTAAAAAGTTGAGGGTATTTTCCTAAATAATTCCATAATGGGCACCACATATATTAGTCTCCTTTTATGACTAATGGGGTTCAGTGTAGCAGAGACATCCAATAGTAAACAGATTTCTTCCCATACTTAATCAGACTATACCTAGGTTGCTGGTTCTTGCCCCAGATGGTTTTTAAGAGTTCAAAGAAAATGAGTTAAGGGGCTGAATGCTCTGCCCATACATGAGCTATGGAATCCTGAGTGAATGAAGTAGAACTTCAACAAGTGTGACCCTGAGCCCATAGTAAAGGGCACAGATACCACTTGAGGACCAGAGCAGGAACATTATTTTGATGATTCTGTGTGAACTGCTACTGATCATCACCAAATGAGGGATACCTACCTTTTTGCACATGCTGTATATCATTTCAAGATATTTGGTGTCCGACAAAAGTGTATCTGTATCCACAGTTACATAATTATGGAGAAGAGGCATCATATCTGTGTTAATTAAAAATCATCAGTTATACATGTGATTTGTTTCACTGTAACAAAGGTTTACTCTTCAGCCCTGTTGGAACAAGAGCAGCCTAGCTTAGAGGAATTTGCTTTTAATAAAAACTCCTCATGTTAATGGAATACTTCATGAAAACGTGCAATATAGGCTACTTGAACCCAGGTTTACTGAATTGGTCCCTTTTACTAAGTTACTTTGTTTCTAATTAACTATTCTCTATTAATCTTAATTTATTGGAATGAAGGCATGCATGGACAAAAAAATTTATTTTCCCAGCATGCTGAAATCATCATGGAAAGAAAAAAACAATTCCCCCCCCCCAATTTTCCCTAAGAAAACTTTATCTGGGGACCAAACAACTTATATGACAAAAGCAAAAAAATCCAAAACAAAACCCAAAGTATTTTAAATTCTTACCTGTAAAGTAATCAAATCCATCCTGCTGAAAAACTTCAAATACAAGAGGCAAAAGCTGCCACATTTGTGGAGAGACTTGTTGACAAGTCAAACTGTGAGCTAAGGAAAAAATTTCCTCATAGAACTCTGAAACAGAATGAATTATGAAGAGTTACTCTTTGTTCACATAAAATTCAAACTATCTTCCATCGGATCCCTTACTCCAGACAAATGCCTCTCTATATATACCTAAAACATGCTGTTGTAAAACAGTACCAATGACTTGCAAACAGATGCCCTCCAGCTGCTGAGTTATCTGAAAGAGAACAGATAAATGAAATTACAACATCAGAATCCACTGGATGACTAAGTTTCTACCTCCAAAATACCTATTTTCAAAACAAACAGATTCATTCTTTGTTTTAAAATAGCACCCAATAAACACTGATTTTTTGAGACCAGAAACAGAATGTTTGACATACAAAAGAACATAAGCATAGAATTAAGAATATTTAAAATGATAGAGAAAGTTCATCATATTATCACATTACATTTTAAAATTAAAATCTTAAAAACTCAGATGGAAAGAAAATCCATCTAAATGAAGTTTGAGAACCATCCAAACAGCACTGTTTGACCAAGTATGACAACATTAAGGATTACTAACTGCAACTATAAGCAGCTAAAAAGTACCTAAATGACAGTCCATATGGTCACAAGCTGCTGATTCATGTTTAATATTTTGGGAATCAGATAACTATTTGCACATTATTTGGTTCATTTTCATTCTAATTTTTTTTAACTACACTAGCTTCTTATCTAAAAGCTATTAAGAAACTTATTGAAGATAAACACATAGGAAGACAATGCCCTTGATAAATTCAAAGAGTTCAGTCAAAACAATGACAAATGAGTAAAAGTAAATCATTAGAGAAGTTGAAAGAATTGCCCATTTCTTTTCCCACCAAACCACAAAGATGCATGTTACCTTTGGAGAAGTAAGTACTCAAGGGCAATAATAGTTCTCTTACCTCTTTATGATCTTCTACAACACTAAGAAGGGTATCAATTGTATTTAAGATTCCCATAGCTGTTACTGCTTTATCATCACTTCCTTCTTCATCAGGTCCAGTCTGGATTACCTGGTTAAATGTCATGGCCTAGAATAATTTAATAATATTAATGTTTTTGATTCTTCGTATCTTTAATCTTTAGATTCAGCCACTTACTATCTGAGAAATATAAGAACCCCCCCCTCAATATCAAATAACAACTACTAGTCTGTAATATCTGAAGAATTGTTGTTTCAAAACAATGAGCAAGATATTCAAAGGAAAATATCTAAATTATCTGAAGCAAACAACTTGCAAATATTAGGATCTTTGTGTTCTTAAAACACAAATCTATAGGAACCCAAGAAAGAGGTTGTTGAAAAGGACTGAAAGGTCTTTGGTGTGCTGAAGTTTTGGTTTTTAATTTATAGTTTTTATGAAGTGTAGAGCTTATTTATGTAATAAAAGTAAGATTTCCTGTAAACATATGGTTGAGAAATTCCAACAGCAGATGAGACCTATGGAAACAGTTTACATCTCCATGTAAATGCCCAGACTTGAATGTAAACACCATGCACAATAATATCAGAGAAATTCACAAGTGGAAAGGTCCTTAAGAATCACTGAGTTGAGTTAATTTTCAAAGCTGGACTAGTTTTCCAGCACAAATTAGACACGAATGGAAAATTTACCAAGTGTTGGGTCATTTCAACAGCAATAGGAGTAACCTCTTCACTGTACTCGCAAATCATTTTCTGAATCACATTGGTAAGATCATCATTTTCTGTTTCTCTTATGATGTGAAGAAGAGCCTGCATTACAGGCCTAATGAATGGTGTAATATATTCCTTAGCTGCAAGACAAAAAACAAAACAAAACAAAAAAAAAACACAACTTGCCATTACTTACATCTCAACTTCAAAAGATGGGAACATTGAGAAAGAATCACCAGCTCTGGAAGTAGACACCAAAAATAAAACCCTTCATCTTCTGACTCAAAAGACTAAAAGTGGTTCTTCTCTTCCCTGTACTGTATGCTACCTTCAAGAGACCCAAGGGGTTATAAAAGTTGTGTTGCTGTGCCCCATTGCCTAAAGTCAAAGCTGGCTGGGAGGGTGGCACCAAAAGACTTCCATTTAAGCTTTCCCAAGTATAATGTCCTATACATTCTGAGAGGATTTATATGAGGAAAATTAGCACAAAGTGTAATTACAAGATAAACCCCTGAAAAATGGTGTGAAATTATCAAACTTGTCTCCTAAGAGGATTGTGAAAAGTGGAATAATACTGCTAGACTGTCAGATGTCATTGAATGTGTTGATGAGTTTCTTATAATTTTAAAATTCTTTCTATACGTGTATAACCTACATAAAATTACTCAATGTATGGGGGTGATAGGGGAGGGGGAAGGGAAGGAAGGCAGGTAAAAAATGTGGAACTCAAAAGCTTATAAAAATTAACATGTGTAAAACTATCTTTGCATGTTAATGGAAATAATAAAATTGCATTTGATTTCATTTTTTTGTGGGGGGAGGGGTGGGACAAGAAAGGAATAAACTTGACTCAGGAGCAAAACAATTGAAAATGTAGGGATATAAAAAACAAAGCAACAAAGACATTTTTAAAGGCATCAATAAAAAACTAATTAAATGAATTCTAGCTTTACTTTATAAGTTTCTAACAGTTTACCTTTCTCCTGATTGCTAATCAGAACTTGAAGGGCGATAGCAGCCTCCACTTTCACAGGCATCTCTCTATCATCAATTAGACATCGTCTTGTCAATTCCAAGGCTGTCTGCAGGTTCTGGTCACTCTTAAACTTTACTTCACAGAAATAATGAAGTACCCAGCAAGCCTTAAAAAGATGGGGTTATTTAATTAAAAAAAAAAACCAAACCCATTATCTTATTATGTAATTTTGCTATCTCTTATACTTTATTTTTCTTCCTTAAGGATATGATTTCTCTCTCATCACACTCAACTTAGATCAATGTATACCACGGAAACAATGTAAAGACTAACAGATTGTCTTCTGTGGAGGGTGGAGGGGAAGGAAGCGAGATTTAGGGGGAAAATTGTAAAATTCAAAATAAATTAATTTAATGAAAAAAGGTGGGGTTAACAAGTAAAAAAGGTCATATTACAACCATACAATGATGCTTTTTCTATAAACAGGAAGGAGACAAAAAGAGCCAGCATCCTAACCAACTGGTAGTAAACACGTGAGTTGTCCATGTCTGGGAGTTCGGAGGCTGACCAGTGGTAGGTTTGTCCAAAAAGACGTCACTAGGCCAGTACTATGATCCCAAGTTTTTCTCTGGCTACAGGATTAAGTGTGGACAGCAGTGTCTGAATGCAAAACACAAACGGACAGTGCTACCAGACATAGATGGAAACTATGCACACGAGGCTGTAGCCAGATAGGACATCTCTGTTAATCAGAAAACTCAAACATCACACACATCATTTAAAGACCAAAAGTGGACACATGCAGAAAAATTTCAAAATACACTTACCCTTGCTCTCATGTAGCCAAGTTCACTGCTGAAGAGAGGGAATACATGATTTTGCAACATATATTCCATCTGATCTTTGTAGATCTTTTTCTGTTGATACATAAGGATGAGGATGATTATTTCTAGCCGTAGTAATTAATTACTCTAATTTTTTTCCTCATAAAGTCAATCTAAGGCTAACACTAGAATCGTACATCACAATGACAAAAGTCCATACTACTCTTCCTAGTCATCCACTGAGTTTGGTACTAAAATCCTTGGGTCAACATATTATCTAGAAGATCCATGAAAACTCATTCCTCTAAAACAGCCTGAAACCCAAATATACTTTACATGTGTATTTGAGCACACATACATCTGTGTGTACATACATACACAGAATCGCACCTGGGCTTATTAATCCATATCAAAAGGTTTTCAAAAAAGGTTTCAGAACTACCCCCAAAGGGCAATAAATTTGTACATGCCCTTTGATCTAGAAACACTAATACAGGGTCTATATACCAAAGAAATCATAAAAAGGGGGAATAGCTGCACATTTGTAGGGGCAAAGAATTGGAAATTGAGGGGATGCCTATAAATTGGGGACTGGCTGGACAAATTGTGGAATGGAGCACTACTGTTTTCTAAGATATCATGGATGGTCAGACTTTAGAGAAGCAAGGAGCATAAATTGATGCAGAGTGAAGTAGCGGGTAGAACCATGAGAACCTTGTAAACATGGAAGCAGCTCCTCTCAGCTGTTCAGGACAGTCCTGAGACCAGCTATGGACAATGTCATCCACATCTGGAGGAAAAACTATGAAGTCTGAATACAGAGCAAAGCATACTTGCTCACTTCCTTAAGTTTTCTTTCCTTCAGAGGGTTTTCTTTCCCTCTTGGAGTTAATTCTCTTTCACAACATAGTTATAAAATATGATTATATATGTATGGGAAGGGAGGACGGTGGAAAAATTGTGGAACTCATAAATACCCTTTCAAGGTAGAGAAAGTGCTGAGAGTTTCAGTGCCAACAAGCCCACAGATAGCACATTTCAAGAATAGGACTTGAACTGACTTCTCTTATTCCATAGTGTGCTTTTAATTCCTATCATGATGGTTCTCATTTTCACATATTACAAAAACATAACAGAAAAATATAAAATGGGACCAACAAATAGTAATGGTCTACTATAATAATGTTCTCCCAAATTATGTTGCATTTTTTGAAAAATCATATTTAATATGCAACAATTTACAATTTAATTCTTTTTATAAGGGAAAAAATTATTTTGTAATTCAAATATTCACTTTGGAATCTATATCTGCTTTGTAGGTTCACAACTATTTCATGTTTGAATTAAAAGCAGGGAACAAAGTTCTTATTTTCCTCGAAAGTCAACGGTACATGTAAATGTCCACGATGCATCCATTAACTAAAAACCAACTGGGTGTCCAGGAAATTGTTCAGCATAACTAAATGCACAAAGAAGAGAACTTACATGTCCCTAACTTCATTCCCTCCCCACTTCCCATTTCTCTATACCTTTAGCAAGATTTCAGCCAAGGAACCGATCATATGCAGAGCACCATCTTTTTTCCGGGGATCAGCATTTGGTTCTGTAAGAATCTGATAGCAAAATCCCATTGTTTTCTGCAAAACCTACATTAAAGATAAAGGCCATCATGGTGAGTACTCAAAACTAAGATTTTATTTTCTAGCAGAAAAATTTTATAGAATTTATGATGTGAACCAACACATTGGACAGCAACAATATAAGTCAATAACAAAACTATTCGTTTGTAACACAGTTGTGTTCAGACAGTTTAGAGTAATCAATCAATTGTGAATGGGTATTTTGCCTCAAGAATTAATTTACCTCTTTTCTCTTACTACAGGCTGTAAACAAGAGGGTCTGGGCAGCAGTAGTTGGGGAAATGAAGTCCTCGAACACATCTATAGGAGAAATTTTACTGTAAGGCTAAGAACATCTTAATCAGAATTTCTAGCATATAATACAACAGGAAGAATGTCTTTTATAAAATATGTTGAGTTTAGAATCTGTTTTACTACTACCCTCTATACTCACATAAAAAGCAGGTTTACTGAGCAGATTCTCCCTCAAACTCCAAAACCTTTGAGTTTGTTCCTCATCCCAAACAATTCACTTCAGCCCCACAGAGCATAGTCACGTAATGTGAGCTCAATCTTACCCAAAACTATTTTACTTCCCAATTACAAACTCAGTCATTCCTCTGACCATGACCTCCCATTACTCCCCTGAATGAAAACTTTTACTGAGCTGTTATGTTCTCAAGACACTTTTCTTTGATCTTACTTTACTTTCCAAATCAACCCAATAGCTAAGGTATTTCAATGCTGCTCTATCCTCCACTCAAATTCGTTGCCCCTTTGTCTTCTTTTTCAATATCAATTCTGAAGATGGAAACAACTGTCACTTTTACTCCTACCCACAGCTGAAGACATGGTCTCACCCTGGCATTCCTTTTATTTTCCTATAATTGTTTTTATATTTTATTCTCACAGAATGACTCCCAATTTTCTTTTCCCTCTCCAAACTTGCTATTCCCTCTTTGTTCAACACCCTCTCCCTCTCAATTAAGGACCTTAAAACTTACCTTTTCTGAGAAAATCCTGGCCATTCAAAGTGTACTCTTTCTAGAGTCTATTGCCATCGAACCTAGGACCTGAAATTGATCTCTTCCTTCATCATGCCACTATCACTGACCTGGAGATCCAGTTTCTAGACTTTCATCTCCTGACTTTTCCCATATCTGGCTTGAGGATTGTTTCAGGACTAACTTAAAATGCAGACACTGAACTTTCTATAAAGCTCTGTGGAAAAGCATCAACTATTCATTTATAGCATAAGCCAGAAGAGCAGGAATGGCCTCACACAGTGCTCATTTCACACTAGGAAAAGATATTATCATTTAGGGATGATTTATGACCAATTTTGTATTCATACTTGTTCAAAATAAAATATGCAATTAATGCAGGCTTGAAAAGGAGACAAGTCCATGGTGGAAAGCATGCCTCAAGGTAGAAACCTGACTCTCCAAATCTACTGACCTAAAGTTGGAATGCAATTTTTAAAATGTCCACGTTCTTACCAAACTTCATGCGTATATATTCATAAGGATCTTCTTGCCAGAGCTCTTCATCAGCATCTGTATAGCACATCAATGGAAAAATAACATCTTGGATAATGCCCTGTAATTTAAAAGTTAAAAGTGACCATTTTAGACTTCAATGGCTGCTATTCTTTAATCTTTAAACTCTCTATGATAAATAAATCCTATTAAAAAGAATACACTGGCCTCAATGAATCATTAGCTATTTGCCCAGTCTTATCCTTTCTACAATTGTAAATAGGAGTAGGCATACAACTGGATATTTCCAGAACTCAGTGGTACTTTACTATGTACTTTTAAGCTCATCAAAAGTCTGAGAGTTCTATATAAAAGCACATTGATTAGTAAAGAAATATTGGCTAATTGAAATGGGAAATGAATCTTTTGGGAGGATTCACATGCAAGCTCTTTCCTAATAATACAATTAAATAACTGGCTACCATCATAAGGTCAAAGATCTAAAACACCTCAGGTATCATGTAGCCCAACCCTCTGATTTTACTGATGAAACAAATAAGCCTGAGGAAATTTAAAGGAACTTTAGTGGTAAACTTTGAATTAAGACTCTGATCCCAGAGCCAGTGTATTTCCCCTGTCCCAAGTTGTCTCCCACTTTAAATGTGGAATATTTTCATAAGCTAAAGATAACAATCTCTAATAATCCAAATCAAGATTTATAAGGTATCACATTCATATGTTTTCCACTCTATCACAGTACCAGGACTAGGTGAATTAAATTATATACATACATATATATATATATACATACACACACACATACACGCACACACACGAAAACCATGCTCAGGTTATTTTATCATTGTCTTCATAGATAATTTTTTCTATATGTATCCCCAAATACCCCCCCCATTATTTCTATAATCACAACTGCCTGCCAAGCTTTATGAAGAGAATCTTTACTTGTATATGTGGTTTCAGGTTCTTCCAAGTGACAGCATGGGACACGCCTTGATTGATATAGTTCAGTGTCTGCTGGAGAACTCGAGGAGCCATATATTGTTTTTCTTTGTATTGATACAGCACCTTCAGCAATACCTAAGGAGCACAGGTTTAACAGCTTGATAAATGTGATAACGAATAAGACAGAAATGAATATTTACTTAGAAAAGCACAACCTCCAAAATACTAATATTTCCTGAATCAAAAATTATGCTATCGTTCAGAAGAAGGTATATAACTGGATATGGCCAAAGAAGGAATTTGTTTTGCTTGATCACACATATGTTGCAGAAAGATTTTGTTTTTCTTTTTCTCAACTGGAAGAGTAGAAGGGTTAGGGTTAGAAAGAAAATAAACTCCTGTTAATTAAAAAATATTAAAAGAAAACCTAATAAAGTTAGAAGGAAGAATGGGTTAAGCTGTTACTTATTACAAGCTCAAATTTTTAAAATTGTGTTTTCTTTAAGGAAATTTTATTTTAAATCTGAGAATCATATGGAGAACAATTGCTACTGGAAAACTTTTACACTATAATGTCAAAACAAAACTGGTTTGCAAAAGGTAAAGTATTATGTGATTATACAGTGAAAGCTAAAATATTTAATGATTATAAATATGAGAGGAAAAATAAGGGTTAAAACCTAGATTGCAGATTAAGTAAAGGAAATCAGAAAACTAAGAGGAGCATAATACAAATAAATCTACAAAAAAGTGCAGAATTTCCTGCAGTAAAATATTTATTTCATTTCCATAGTGTAAATATTTCTTCCACCAATTCAGTCCCTTTTATTTTTAGTGGTTGATTTCCATGAACTGTTGTGGCCAAAAGAATTCCTAACCAGGTCAGTCAGGAAGCAGTCAAAAACAACCTATACAGTGCAGGGGATTGTGCAAAGCTCCTAGGATGCAAAGAAGACAAAAAGACAGTCCCTGCTCTTAAGGAGCTCATAATCTAACAATCAAGCTGCATATGGAGTAAACTGGGATAATCAACAGAGGAAACATTAGAATAAAGGGAGAATCAGCAAAGGCTTCTTAAAGATGACAGAAGGAAGAAATGAGAAGAAAAAGTTCTCTGCATGGGGAAAGTAAGTAAAAATAAGAGTTGGATCATCTCCTGACTGAGGAGGACATGGGTGCAAATGATATGGAGTAAGGCTGTAAAGGCAAGAGGGAACTCAACGTGGAAAAAAGAGCATTGTGTATGTGATCCAAGGTAACAGGAAGGCCCTGAAGGGCTGCCATGGTCAGGAACCTGGTGGTTGGCTCTCTGATACTGAGCCTTGTTTGTCAGTGTTGGGATGATAGTCTATGATTTCAAGATTCAGACACAAAGCTTTCCAAGTCTTCAAATTATCACAAAAGCTGAAGCTTGGCTATCAGTGCACTCAATGTAGGTTTACCATCAAGCCATGAGGAAACTTCAGAATAGCTGAATTCTACTAATATCTAAGATAAGGGTTTTTTTTTTTTACCTGCTGGACACCAACTGCAAATGCTTTTAGGAAGACTTCGGCAAATTCATTGTATTCCTTGGAAACATTGCCAGGGCTTCCATACCTAAAACAAAGTAAGAGTCCCCAATAATCTTTTGCTATACTTTTAAACAGTTCCACCTCTGGGTTATTTTTTTTTGGGGGGGGGGGGGTGAGGGAACAACATTTTTATATTATTTGTCACAAGTAAAGAAGTTTACCTTTCAAAAAGTCTTGCCAAGATATGTAAAGCCCACTTCTTGCATTTCCACCATGGTAATTCTGGCCGATCGTCCTCTTCAACTTGAAGTGTTTCCTTTTAGAAGAGATTTTATTGACTATAATGATTTTTTAAAATTACATTAAGTAGAAAATTATGTTATAGATCATAGCTGTAAAAACACATCTCCCAATGTTCAAATCAAGCAAGCTAGAAGTGATAAATAGTATCTTCTATATAAGGAAACTACCAATACTTTCTGCAAATTATGGTGATTTGTACTGTTAAACTTCCAGTCAAGGTGGTGGCCACTTAGTCTTTGTGTAAATATAAGAAACACTATTCCTTCAATTATTACAAATGATCTATTTAAAATTTGAAATTCCATAAGGAATTCTAATACAACCAATAAATGATTTAAATAATGTTCGAATTCTTATTTCATTTTAACATAGTAAAATTGCCATAGCATGCAAATATTAGAACCAAAAGAGCAAAACAGCAATAATTGTAGAAATAAGCCACCTTAAAAAGAAAAATGTTTTGGGCCCTTTCCTGGAGAAGGACAGGATGGTTAGGCAGCTTCAAAGTAAGGAAGTACAGATCAAGTTCTGCTTATGACATAGACTAGGTAAATAACCTGAGGCAATCACTTAATGTTAACTTAGTGCCCCAAACAATCCTTTAAGAGAACAAATGGCAGAAAAGTTAGGATGTTTGTGGTGTGCTCCATGAGTTCTTTACATGCCTTTAGAAATGTTTTTTCTTAAAAAACCCCTTTCCTTGAAGTAAATAGAATAGATGAGAGACTCTTCTGACAAAAGTAAAAACAGACACCAAGGATCATTGATGTTCCAAAGAAACATCACCTCTAGTTTAATCATTTGATATGGGAATTGTGATCACATTCCAGTCCAGTCTTCTAGACTATTTGGCAAATCCATAAAGCCCTTGAAGCAAAGAGACAGCAAGAACAACCACCAGCTTTTTGCTGTCTCCATGCAAGAAAAGCCTTGTAGGTAGTATGCTTTTATTTACTAACTCATCACAATATCCTGTAAGAATTAATTTTAAGTCTACACCCATGTCTGAAATTTGCTCAGGCGTGAAACAAGACCTCAGGCAAGGTACAGACTCTAAAATGCGAGAACTGTCATTTCAAGTAAAAACTGGAGCAAGAAAGCTGGAGCAGCTTTGGCTCCTGACTCAAGGTCTGATCTGTGAAGTACCCACAGTAGAACACCTCAGGTTCTTCTTCTAAGACAGCCTTTCTCAATTTGTGGTTGGTGACAAACTGATGAGGTTGAAAGATGGATAAAACGATTAAGTGATTAAAGACCACAAAAATACTCTTAATTCCTGATTCAGAACATGAAAATCTTGTTCAAGTCATCAGTAGAAAGGGCATAGATATTACCACATTATCTTTTCCAATATACAAGACCATTCTCTCCAAATTATCTAAATCAGGGCCCAACCAGTTTTCTTTCATCTAATTACCTATAAATGAGTCTAAAAAAAAAAAAGCAACAAGGAAAGAAACTACAATCTCAGGGTCAAACCAACCACAATATAACAGAAAGGAACATGGAAAGCACTCAGCTCCAAACTTCCCCCCCATAAAAATGGAAGCATTTGGGGAAAAAAAGATTCTTTGTGTTCACACCCACCTCAATAAAAACCCAAGCTGACAGCTCCCCACCCCATTCCCCAAGAGAGCACACACTTACAGGAGGCACATCCCTGTTTACAACCGTCTTTAGAATTTCTATCCATTCAGTCAAATTAGCTTGATTTATCAGCTCCAGTGGAAGAGTATACTTTAAAAGAAAGGGAAAAAAAAGGTTCATGGTTTCTTTAAACTGCAGCAAAATGTTTATTACCAATCAAAATTATTTTTTTCTCTCTTCTGCTTCCTAACAGTAAAAATACTACTTATAACCAACTCCAATCTTTTTTTCTCATTACATTTAATCAACCCTCAAGAATAACTTGTGTAAGCTGGAAACTGAGGGAATACCATCAACTTAGGAATGGCTGAACATATTACCTACTGTACTTGAATGTAATGGAGTACCTATTGTTCAGTAAGAAATCATGAGCACCCAGACTTTGGAAAAGCCTGGAAACACTTGTTTGAACTAATGCCGAATGAAGTGATGAGAATGAGAACACTATACCTATTAAAAGCAACATTATGAGATTAGCCTAGGGAAAATGTTTCCTACAGTGACTACAGGCTTTCTTTCTGTGAACAAACTACTAAAATGCTCCCAGGAAGGTGTCCAAGGTGTCTTCTTTAGTGAAAATATACAGGAATTCACAACCAGTCTCCTAATAAAAACATCCACATCAATGAAATTAAGAGTCCAGAATACCTGAACAAGGGCATAGAAGATTTTGAATATCTGCTTCTGAATGAGGACTGATTGATCAGATTGATCAGGAAGAAGCTGAATAAAACGATCCTTCAAAACTGGTAGAAAGTGCTGCATTGCTGCTATCAATGGACTACGTTCCTCTGGCTTCTTGTACCTTTGAGTTCAAATACAAAAAGAAGCCATAAGAATTTAAAGACACAAAAATATGAAAAGCAACAACAACAAATTCATATTCAATGTGACAGAAACTTCATCCTTGAGAGCGCCTATGGAAAACTAAACTTATTTCAACCACCAGGGCAATAGCAGTGACACTCCTATGTTGACAATCAATTCCAGTAGCAGCTGACTCGTGAAATAAAAATGGGGGATTATCATTTTATTCTTAAGATATTTCATTCCATGTCATTTGGGTAAGGATGACAAGTTCTCACTTGGAAGAGGAAATAAATATAAATGTAAACTAAATATAAACCAGTCACAAAGTCCATATTATCAACTCTTGTTGTCCAAATGAGATCACTGGTTCAGAAGTCTGACCAAGGACAGGTAACCAGTGATTTGGCACAGCTAGTTCTCAAAACACTTCTGACCATAAACCCAGAGGTTTTGCCAAGATGCTTTGGAAATCTTTCTCTTCAGCAAAATACAATCTTTTAATGTTACAAAAAAAAAACCACAACTTTAATAAAATTTGATGACTGCCACACATTTCTAGATCACTTATCTCAGTAGAAGTATTTATGTTTTTCTCTTTTAAAAAATTCATTTGATGGGGCGGCTAGGTGGCACAGTGGATAGAGCACCGGCCCTGGAATCAGGAGGACCTGAGTTCAAATCTAGCCTCAGACACTTAATAATACCTAGCTGTGTGGCCTTGGGCAAGCCACTTAACTCCATTTGCCTTGCAAAAACAAAATTCATTTGGGGGAAGTTACATGACACAGAAAACTGGCCCTGGAGTCAGGAGAATGAGTTCAAATCCAGCCTCAGATACTTGATATTTACTAGCTGGAAACTCAGGCAAGCTACTTAACCCCACTGACTTCACAGAAACCACACACACACACACACACACACACACACCACACACAATTCATTTCAGAATTAACGGCTTTGAACAAACCCTGCACCAAAAGTAAATTTCACTTCCTTTTATTTTCTGACCTTTTTTCCTAGGCAACCATAATACATGTAGTGAAATAAATGCAAAATAGGTCATTTTCAATATAATAATAATGTTTGATCTTTTTAAAAGCTGCTTCCTATAAACTGAGCAAAGCAAAACTGGACAAATAAAGAACATTGGGCAGTATGAAACAAAATTAAAATTGGTGCCTAAGACTATCAAACAAGCATACTCAAGGCAAAAGTTACTTTTAAAATCAAGGTGACTGGTAAAGAAGCTTAATCAACAACACAGACCATGACTAACAATAGCACAAAAACTATTTTAAATGTACAAACTAAACTGGCTTATGTGTATATCTCATTTCAATTCATTAAGGTTGATACTTGAAACAATCCAGAAAAACACCTTTCCTTGCTAAGTCAATTTACAGTTTTTATAACGCACATTTGGCATTCTAAAGGTACATAATAAAAAGTTCTACATTATCAGTCCTTAAACTGGAAGAATTGAACTTTCCTTTGAGCAAAAGAATTCTCTGTCCTATAAAATGAGACCATTTCCATTTCTGGGAGACAACTTTTTTTTACTATTTGAATACAAATTCTGACAATAGAAAAAAAAAGTTTAACTCATTAAGCTATTGAAATGAGAGCTATAATCTAGTCAATGAAGATATATCCTGTGGTAATAAAGAGGATTTGTGCATACTTATGTTAGTTAAATACAGTTATCCCTTCCACTTAGAATTTTCCAATTAAGGATTCAGATGAGATCTCCTTAAGCAATTAGAGGGGAATTTGGGGGGTATATTTTAACAGAAGGTAGATGATACTTGAAGGCCAGCAGACAACACAGAGCTTATGACCAAATACTTTACCCAAGTTTTACAACAAGGTACTACAAACATCCCATAAAAGAAAAGGAAAAATTTAGACTTCTCTTATGTGGATTTTCCAGATCACAGGGGTACCAGATTGCACCTCTAACTTCCTCAATGTGGAATAATAGCAATAGTCACATATTAATATTCTTAACAAAATTTCACATAGTTTTCACGATGCTATGCTGTAAATGTGCTATACATTTCGGTCTATAAAATGGAGACAATTTATCTCAGGAAAGGAACCTGTACATTTTGTAAATTTCCAAATTCTAAAAGAGCTCAAAAATTTATGCACAAATTGTTTGAACTATTTGGCTCTCATGAGTCAAACTAAATTAAACTATGGGTGGTTTTTAAGAATTGAGAATTTCTTTAGAATACTCCTTCTATTTAAGAAACACCATAATCTGATCCCCATTTCCATAATATAAATGGCTTCTCTATTCATTTACTATCCTACAAGCATATGATTATTCCCACTGCCTGACAATGCTCATTGGTCTTATTTATCTAAACATCAACTCCTCTCCCTTCTTCAATCAATAAAACATTTACTGCACATTTCCCCTTGGAAACCATTTTCCCCTTAAGTCCTTCATCTAACATTGGCATCAGCATTTTTTTTTTTTTGTCATACTTAGGAGAGCTGAATTTCCAACCTCAAACTAAAGAAGTATCTATATCTATTAAATGTCCTACTATGCCTAGGCATAGTGACTATTCTCTGGGGAGACATATATGTGAATTCAGGCTGAAAAACTCCTGAGAGAGGATAGCCTCAGCAACTGGAGGGGAGGAGTACATGGAAAAAGTGACTCCTGACCCAAGCAAGTCATAAAGGAAATCCAGGATTCTAAGAGGTGATGCTGAGAAGTCAGGCCAAGGGCAGACACTAAGGGAGGGACAGGAGAAATCTGAGAACTGAAGAACAGAAAGAGGTTATAATTTGAAAGATGGAGGAGTGGAATTAAGTTCAACAACAGTTTGACCAATAAATGGTTCTAGGTTCAAGTTTAGTTATAAAGGAAGGGGTAAGAATCATAAGCTATGAGTCACAGGATTACAAATGGAAAATATGCCAAATTATATTCAACACTACTTTAGCAACTCCAATATATGTATCTTAAATGGATTTAAGGCTTTTAATCTTTCCCTTGAATTTTCTTATCTAGACACTTACAAATTTTCTCCAATTATTTTAGCTTGAGAATGTCATACATACTCATAGTTTTTCACCAGTTGATACAAGCAAAGAAGGATTCCGAGCCAGTAAGCACTGTTATCAGACTGGAGATAAAAACCAATCTTGTCCACAACTGCAGTCCAGCGGCTTGGGTAATCATGTTTGATTATATGATGAATGCATGTAGTAAGCTGTACCCTGAAAAGTCAAAAGACACATAGGACAGAATGTTATGAAGAATGCGTTACACAATTAAAAATTTCATTAATCTGATTTATATACAATTTCAAATCATAATTTAGTCTTGAGGGATGCAGACCCTGTAGGTAAATGAAAAAGTCACCCAAAGCTCCATTTCTTTTTATGGGTCAGTAGTCAGAATCAGGGCTAAGGATATTCATCTGACTTAAGTAACTTCTACTCTTGAAATCTCTTTCTTATTTTAATAAGGATGTTTGAAAGCACCTGCAGAAGATGGAAATGTACACAATACCTACCCTTCAAAGCTAGTACTGAGGTAAGAGATATGAGAATATAACGATTTAAGTGCAAAGGAAAAGTAAGGAGCAGCATTAGGGTCCTCAAATGGAAAGCATAAGGAAAAGATAATTACTATAAAAATATTATCTAACTGGTGATATTAGTTTTCCTGGTTGCACTTAAGTGTCTGAAGAGAATCATCCCAGGATAGTACTTTTATAATCAGGAAGTTAACACTAAACAATTAACTGACATTATGAGAATTTGTTTGGGTGCCTATTTTACAAGGTTTTGCAGTTTCTTCTTTCCAGTGGAGGCAGGGAAGAACAACAAATCCTTCTTAACTTCCCTAATAATTTCTTAGGATGATCCTATCCCAAACCTACTAATTGCTTAAACCTGTAGATAAAAAAAAACCAAGACTATAAACAATGTAAATCACACTCCTTAGCAAGAGTAATTTAACATATATATATTTGCTGAACAGTAAAACAAGTTTTTCAGTTTAGTACCCTAAAACTATACTTTCTATTACTGCACTGGTTTCTAGGGTCTCTGTTACTTAAATGTCAAAATATGTGGGGAGGTTTTTTAAACCAAGAAAGAGCAAATATGATATTACTGAAACAATAAATAACCATCTTCAAAATACCTGATAAGTTCAGGGGAGTGAATAATAGCTTCTACAATGTTTTCACGGATACAATGTCGATCTTCCTCTGGAATTGTATATGGAGGTAATTCCCCTGGTGTGGTCTCCCTATCAGGCCAATACTGAGTTATCATATTTTTCAAATAGATAACACCTGAAAGATATCAGGACATTAGACAAGAGAATAGTTATACATCGTGAATCTAGCCCTTTCACATATTGTTTATATATCACTGAAGAACCTAAAGAAATGCTTTCAGATTCTTTTAAAAACAAAATAATTTCATTATTCCTATTTCAGAAGCTAAGTACAATTCAAATTTTTTGGTTCTTATATTAACAATATAGCTTAAATAAAATACTATGCATAATTATTTTAAGGAGATCAAGATTTCAAGGGATTAAGATTAGGAAAAATAAATCATATCTGTGTCTGTCTAACACAAATGGTAATTTTCAAGACTGCTCTAAATTACAGGTAATTTGTTAAATAAAGTGTTCTTCACTGCTTTCAACAGAGTACCAGATAACAAAATCACTTCAATTTTCACATGCCTTTGATAATGAAGATCATTTCACTCAAACCATTAAGTATATTTTAACAGCCCTAAGAGCAATCTTGGGTCAAATGCTACTTAGAATACCAATAAATTCAGGGGTAATTTTCAAGGTTCAGTAAGATTACAGATCACAGAAAAATCAGGGTTTGGAAGTTGCCTGTTTGCTAGTCACTAAACTTAACCAAAAATGATGATATAGAAGAACATAAAGACTTTATCAGTGCTCTTTAGACATGCAAAAAAGACCTTAATTAGAAATGCAAGTTAACAGAAATTAATCAGATACTCATTACTGAAAAGTACTGATTCTATGATTTATTAATGTGCTTATGCAGGGGCCTGACCTGTTTCAAAATAAGACTGAAAAGCTAACTCATCTTCAGATTCAACTGGAGTTAATGATTGTTGCTTTTCCTTCTATCTGTAACTCAAGTATTTTGAACATTTTAAGAAATCATCAAAAGAATAAATAAGGTGTTCTGACGTTCTTTCAGCAAAAACTAGCCATATGTAGACTCAATTTTGCTATAAGTATAGTCTCAAGTCTCTAAAATTGTGCCATTTTTTTGTTTGTTTTTCAAGGCAATGGGGTTGAGAGTTGTCCAAGGTCACACAGGTAATTATTAAGTGTCTGAATCCTCATTTGAACTCAGGTCCTCCAGGGCTGGTGCTCTCTATCCACTGCGCCACCTAGCTGCCCTTTTGTCAAATCTCCTGAAGAGCTAAGGATATCTGTAACTTTTATCATAAATTGTGACCTACATTCCACGGCTTAGGATTTGAAATGCCCCTTACTAGTCAGTCAAAACTATAAATAATATGACAAAGTCCATACAGGCCACACCAAAAATCACCTGAGAACATTAAGCATCCATCCTTTATGTTATAAGAAAAGGTAGCCTGTGAATCAAATTCACACTTTTCTCACTCTAAACTGTTCTTATCTATAAAATAAGGTTGAGAATAAAAATTGGTAAAAACCATAAACTCCATAAAGTTAGTTCCACAAAATGAGTTTTCCAACAATAGAGTCCAGCTATTGGGATAAAACTCTCCTTAAACCTAGGAACTTCAAACTTATTACCCTTCACAGCTACAACCAAGACCAAGAACATATAGAAAGGAAAAGACTCCTTGGACATACCTCTCTAAGATAAATTAGTACATTTAAAGTTCACATTTACTAAAGAGAATTGTTTTAATTTTCCAAAATTATACCACTGTTTCTAAGCATAAACTATGACATATAAGTTGAAGCAATATTCTTTCCATTGGGCCCCTGATAACATAGGCATTCATGACCCAGGATATTGGCCCTCAGCCCAACTAGGCAGAAAAACCACTAAATGACTTATCATTGGATGTCAGTTCAATTGTGAAAAGATTTAAAATAACATTTGCACATTCAAAAGAAAAAGTTCTCAGCAAACTTGCCTGCCTGTCTCACTGGTAAATCCAGCTGGTCGGACATGGTGATTTGTAGCAGAGTTGAAACGAAGTTCACAGACTTGTGAGCCTACAAAGCAAAGGAGAAGAGGATATTTTAATGCTTTTACAAGTGACTAAGATTAAAGTAGATTTATGGCAGTTAATTCAACCAAATGTTAAGGAACACCAACCAATTCAGTACTTCTTAGTCTTTAAAAATGGGTGCCCCTCCCCCTCTCCCCTTACTCCAGTCCCACTGGGTTGTTGTGATCTGTCTCTCACCATCTGCCCTACTAATTTCTGCTGGGCTTCTTCTAGGGTTCAAAATTTAAAACCTTGGAATCTGCCCTAATGAACCCATATAGGGCAGGATCTCTCACTTCTCTTACATTCCTAAACTGAGTTCCCAGAAAGGAACTGCTCATTACTCACATACTACTTTACATTTAATTTACAATTTGCATTTAGAGCTGAACTGAATAAAAAGTAGGTAAAGCAAGCAGAATCAGAAAATTCCCAACTTGGAAAACAACTGTGAAAGAAAAGGAGAACACATATGAAGAATAAAGCAGAGAATCAAGAAACACATACACAATGTAAACAGAAAAACAAATATACTTGAATGTTCTAGAATTATATTATTAAAAATGTGGTGCAAAGCATAGTCCCTCTTGGGGAGCTTCAGAGCAGGGAAAGAGCCCAGGAGAATACTCTCTCACTCAAGCCCCATTTGGCTTCTCATGGAGCTATCAGTCCACTCTCCTTAGCTCCACTCTCCCCTCTGCTTTTCAGCTCCCTAGGGGCATGTTTCTTTTCCCCTCTCCCCACTTTAGCATATTGCCAGGCATGAATACAGTAAGTACTTCATAAATGAATAAAGCATTTATTAAGGGCTCAATACTTGCAAAGCATGTAAAAGCATAGAAAATGAAGATAGCCCCTACTCTCAAGGAGCTCGAACTCTAATGGGAGAGACCAGAAAGTCCCATGGTCCTTAGGGGTGTATTTGCAATGTCATTTCCAGTTTCTAACACTAAGCCATGTGACACTGGGGGGAGGGGGTGTGGAGTGGTAGCACAGTAGCACAGCCCTCCCCAGGATCCAGCTGTCTTGGATCAGGTTCAGTGAGGAGCCTGGGGCTCCCCATATGGGTGTCAGTCTCTACATGGCTAGAGGCAGAGTCCTAAGTGCAAATGAAAAAGATTTGTGAAAATGAGCATCCACCACTGCAGCTGCCACTCCCATAAGACGCACATACACATGTATGTCTGCACTAAAATTCTGGCACAAATCACCCCAGAACATGACTTCTCTACACCTCCCTTTCTTCATTTATAAAATGGTAGCATGGCAGATGGGCCAATATGACCAAAAAGGATTAATGATCAATTGTTGCGGGGAGGAGAGAAATCTGGGATACTGGTGCACTGCTGGTGGAGTTGAGAACTGATCCAGCCTTTCTGGAGAGCAATTAGGCAATAAAAAAGTGTATGCCCTTTGATCCAGCAATACCATACTAGGTCTGTATCCTGAAGAGATCATGAAAAATGTTTTAACATCACTTGTCAGATTGCCTTCTGTGGGGGGGGGGGGGGGAGTGAAGGGAGAAAAGGGAGGAAAAAAAATTGTAAAACTCAAAACCTTCCCCCAAAAAATGATTGGTAGAAACTACCATTGTATGTAATTGGAAAAGAAAATATTTATATAAAGAAAAAAAATTAACAAAAGGGTAGCATGGGAGGGTCAGAGAGGACAATGACCCATTGATGGTAGGGCTATGGGCTCATTCAACCCTTCTGGAAAGCAGTTTGAAACTACCACACTGGGACAGCTATGTGGGGCAGCGGATAGAGCACCAACCCTGGAGTCAGGAGGACCTGGGTTCAAATCCGACCTCAGACCCTTTAATTACCTAGCTTTGTGACCTTGGGCAAGTTACTTAACCCAATTGCCTTAAATAAATAAAAAATTTTAGATAAGGATTACTAGAACCATTTGTTTTAGCAAAAAATTGACAACAAATTAGGTGCCCATCAATTAGGAACTGAATGAACAAATTTTAAAATACAAATTGCATCCAAATATACTCCTAAGAAATGAAGAAATATAAGGATTTTAAGAAATATGCAAAGACATGTGAACTGATGATTAAGCAAGCAGAATCAGGAGAATATTTCCTATCTGTAAAACAACTTTTAAAGAAAAGCAGAACACATGAAGAATAGAGTAGAAGCAAGAAAAACATACACAATGTAAACTGAAAAAAAAAAACCTTGAACATCCTAGAATTATATATCAAAACTATGGTACAGTGGATAGAACACCAGCCCTGGAATCAGAAGACCTGAGTTGGAATCTTACCTCGGACACTTACAAACTGTGAGACCCTGGGCAAGTCACTTAACCCTGCCTTTCAAAAAAAAGAAAAAATTTATTTTAAAAAGTATTAAATTGAGGCTCAGAACTGGCATTACTCAGCTAGTTACACACTGGTGAGAGCTGGGCAACATTGAAACCAAATTATCTGAGATGGGAGAAAGGTTGATATTTTCCTCCTCAGGCAGAAAGGATGATTAAATTAAGCTGAGTAAAATAAACTATCAATCCTTCCATATCAGTAGGATTATTAGGGGCAAGGTTTACAAGGATAAACTTCTACATGTCACATACATACCACAATTTTAAATTATATTGTATCTTACAAAGTCCATTATTTGGAACAGTGGGGTTTTAGGTGCACATACTTAAGACAAAGGATCTCCTGCAATCTAAAAAATTATCAATTAGAAAAAGGGCTTAAATTTTAAATGTTGTTCTTGGTAAAGGTGAGCTGCCTGTGCAATTTCTGATAAAAAGGACATTCTTTTTTTGAAATAAATATTTAATTTATTTATTTTTCCAACCACATGTAACAGTTTTCATCTACCTTTTTTGCAACGTTTTGAGTTTCACATTTTTCACTTTCCCTCTCTTCCTTTCCCTGAAGGTAATTGAATATTGGTTATAAAAGTAAATCCATAATAGACAGATTCTTTAATAAACAATGTTTTGATAGTAGGTAAAAGGGAAGCTCCTGACAGTGAAGGATATTGAAACAAGACTTTGGTAACCCGAATTTTCAAATTTCCCCTAGGACTAAAACCCCATTATGTTCCAAAAAAGGAATGTATTTTCTTTTCAAAAAAAAAAAAAAAAGAGAGAGAGAGAGAGAGAGAGAGAGAAACCATTGAGTTGAAACCTCCTGATTGAAGTCTATGAATAATGCCAAAAAGCTTTGAATAATAAAGTCACAAACACTATAAGAGAACTAAGAAAATGTTGAAAGCATTTACTCCAGCTTACAGGCTATTTTAAAGAAAAACATTTTAGTTAACTCCTCAAGAGTCTTTTCTCCAGCTAACCAGGACAGATTAAAACCCACTGGCAAATGACAGTTCCACCTAAGTTTAGAATGCCAGTTTGGGGAAGGATGATTCTATGTTAAAGTTGCAGTATTTTGGCAGAGTTCTTAGATGAATCTGTCTGAACTCAATGCTATTTTTAGAAAAGCAAGAGACCGGAAATTGTTGGTCTCTCTACCCTAGTGATGAATTTCAACTTATGCCTTTATGGATAAGGCATTGAAGTTTTCATACATCCAAATTGAACTGCCAATTTAAGATGAGAAAAACAAAAACATCTGAGACCTGTATGTTTATGAATAATCCACAGAATGGTATATCTAGATGAATGAAATCAAAAGAAATGAAAATTGTTAATGGTTCATTCCCTAAACGTTCAGTAAGTAATAAGCACATAATGTAAATAGGCAAATTTTTTTACCTTCCCTTGCTGCTATTATTATCTTATTATAAATTATCAATATCAAAATCCCTTTGTGAAAAATCTGAAAACAAATGAAAGTAAACACAATTTGTCCTAGAAAATGCATTCACTTCAGTGGGGGTACCTGTCATATCTTACCATTCCAAATAATCAGTCATCCTGAGTTGTTCTTAAATTCCTTTTATATTTCAACCATTCAAAGAAAAAATAAGCCTATGTATGTAATACTAAAAAATAATTGAATAGCAAAACTTAAAGATTCCTTTATTAGGCGAATTTTCAGACATGTTCTTTTAAGTAGGCACATTTCATACAGACAAAATAGTCAATAATCTCAAAAAGAGATCACTGGAAACCAGACATCATGGAGTTATGAGTGAGAGAGATCACAATGACAGAATGCCACAGCAGCTAGTCTAGATTCAGCATGCCCTATCAAATACAGCACCATTAAAGGCCAAAATGCTGTTCCCAGTTTAAACTGATTCCCCACCCCATACAGGACCAGTGAGCTAGGTACTTCACAAAGAATTTTAGAGTTAAGATCATCCAGCTGAACTCTTTTGCCTTACAAACAAGATATGGCAGCAAAACTGAGGTCCAAGGTCTTCAGATCTGCATTCCACTGTAACCACTTAACCAATAAACCAGCTGCCACTCCCTATCAGAGTGTAGTGAGGAAGAAGAGTGCATCTTGATGACTTAAAACATCCTTTCAGTTCCAGTCCTCAGCCACCAGGGACTCACAATTAACTGCCAAGGCTTTTATCTCCAATTTACATAGACTCATTATCATTTCAATTCCAGCTCAGTGACTAAAGCAGAGATATCTCAGCCCCTACTTTTTCAAATTCTAGAGTCCCTTGGTTTTACACCTAACTCACCTAATTCTATCATTTCAATACTTTGGACCTTTGACTCCACTAATCCCTGGTTCATCTATTTTTACCAAATCTACTCCCAGATGTCAGAACTGCTAGGACATGTCACAAATTCATGCTAAATTTAAATAGCCATTCGCTGTTCTGTTCAAAAAAGAAGTCATTTCGACACCCTAAATCCCAGCCACTACATTAAGGCTGTTTCAAATCATTTCTACAATCCAAAGTTCCAAATTCTTCTCTATCCATCACTTAGGAAACCTCTTAGACCCTATTAAGTATCTCAAAAATTCTAACCCCCTTTCCAAGGTTTAGTCCTCCAAACATACTCATAAATATCCCCCCCATTCGTATATTTACTTAATGTTCTTCTACTGTGTTTTTTCCTTCTATCCACAAAGGCATTTAGATTTTACCCATTAAGTTGGATCTAAAAATGACTAAAGTGGGGGGGGGGCACGCTAGGTGGCCCAATGGATAGAGCACCAGCCCTGGAGTCAGGAGAACATGAGTTCAAATCTAGCCTCAGACACTTAATCATTACCTAGCTGTGTGGCCTTGGGCAAGCCACTTAACCCTTTTGCCTTGCAAAAAAACTAAAGAAATTATAGTAACCAAACTTGCTACCAAAGAGATTTGAGTACAAAAAAGTTTCAATGAGAAATTCCAGGTATGGTCAGTCAGAGGAATGGATGAATGCTCTCTTTCATTCCAATATGTGGGTTAGCTTTGCTTACCTGTCCAACTCCCATTTTTTTTATTATAAAGCATAAAATATAGGTCATGTTAAAAAAAACCCCACCACGAGTATCATCAAATTGCTAGCTCTAATTCTTCAGATCTCCTAAAAATGGAAAATATATACCAGTCTCCCCCCAAGATTCAGTCTTAGATCTTCTATTATTCATACTATTCTCAAAGATTCAATAGCTAAAGGTATTTCCCAAGACACTTCTCTCAAGCTACCATATCCTATACTCAATCTTATTCACCCCTTTCCCCCAATCAAGCTTCTCTACTGAATATTTCTATTTCTGACAATGCTATTCTCCCAAGCAAAAAACCACGGGGGGGGGGAGGGTCATTTTTCATTTCCTCCCTCCCCCTATATCTATCAAAAACAACAAACAAGTATTTTTAAATAAATAATACAAAAGTATAAAACACCAGGAATGAAAAAGTAATAAGAATGAAAATAATTGTTTGGGTTTTTTCCCAAATCCACCAAAATTGTTTTTTATCAATCAACAAGCATTTTGCAACTATGTACTTATACATCAAGCACAACGCTAGATTCTAGGAATATTCCTATTATTTCAAGAAGCTTAAGACTCTAGCAGGGAGATAATATGTACATATAAATATGTAAAGAATTAAAAATACATGATAATAAGGACATCAGCATGTAGAGGGATTAAAGTCAAAATTTCATGTAGAAAGTTGTTGCTTGCAATCAATCCAGAAGAAATCAAAGGTTTCTAAGATTCCCTCTGTGAAAGAAATATCAAGGCAGGAGATGAGAGTTCATTCAGTATGTCAGAAACAAAGAAGGTCAGTTTGCTGGAGAGTGGGAAAATGGAAAGATCCAAGTGGTGAAGAGTTTTAAAAGTCAAGCAAAAAAGTTAAAAATTGATTCCAGAATCAATAAAGAATTATTGTAGTTTAAGACTTCCCAGGGTCAGATCTGCACTTAAGGAAAATCTCTTTGGCAGGGAAATCACTTTGATTAAGAAGCAGTACCATTAAAAAAATAGAAATTTAAAAACTGTTTAATTATTATTCTCAGGCTTGTCCTCAAAGAAAAGATATAAAGACATTGTTTAAAGAAGTGGAAGAAGGGCGGCTAGGTGGCACAGTGGAAAGAGCACCACCAGCCTGGAGTCAGGAGAACCTGAGTTCAAATATGACCTCAGACAACTTAATAATTACATAGCTGTAAGATCTTGGGAAAGTCTCTTAACCCCATTCCCCCACCCCAAAGTAAAAGAGGTGGGAGACTATAGTTAGGGAAGAAATTCTGAATATAATAAAGGTTTTGGGATATGTTGATTAGATCTCACTGAATTCTTCCTCTTTTCTTCATTGTATTGGGATGGACATGAATATGAAAAATCTATGGGACATCCAATTTGAAATGTCTAACAGCCATGATACAGGAATAGACCTACAAAGAGAAAACCTTACCAAGGATAACTGATTAGGTTATTAAATGATAATGCATCTTTCTACTGTTAAAAATCCTATCAGCTTCTGATGTTGAACCATTTGACAATGCCAAGGGCTTTTGTGGCAAGAATTTACTGGTCTTCAGAAGCTTGGATTGCTGAGAAAAAGTCAGGGTTGCAGAGTAGCAATAAGGGATGGTCATAATCTCTACATGAATTACTTGCTAGGATAATGGTCTTGGGATCTGTCAAGGGTACAGCTACTCCTGGGGTTACTGGGCTTACTTGTCTAATCATGGGAGCTGATATAGGTAGATAGAAAAGTGACTTGTCCTCAATGAAGGTTGTGGAGTTTAAGCTGAAAAGAATGAATGAATGTGAATGAATGAGCACTGATCAAGTGCTTACTATATAAAAAGCACAGTAGTAAAGTGCTGAGAATACAAATAGCAAAAAATACATGTCAGTAAGCTCTCAAGGATCTAATGTTCTAATGTGCAGATAACTTGTATAAAAGATTTTAGCTCCAAATCAGATGGAAAAGTAAAGCAGAGAGTTAAAAATCTTTAAAAAAGATGAATTTTTCCTGGTAATCAGTTATTCATGTTCAGTCAATTCACAGTACCAAGTTCAGGGTTTTCAAACTCCTGGTCTTACTGGCCCATCTGTGGCAATTGGTTCTGTTTGTGAAAATTGTTAAGAAGATAGGCTGTTTCTCCAAACTCTAAGGGATCTAGGCTCCATCTCCACTAAGATTGGAGGGAAAGGTGAAACTGGACTGTGGTGGGGGTTGGGGTAAGGGGAGGGGAGCCTTGCTCCTTTAATTACACCTGGCTTGGCTGCCCAATGGATGGCAATTGTAGGTCATTGTAGAAGTCAAAAAGGATGGAGACTGAGAAAAAATGTCAATCAGATTCAAACTTACATGTGTTCTCACCTATTAAAACATAATCTTCTTGAGTAGGGTTTTTCTTTGTGGCCCCCTTCCCACAACAAAGTTCTTAATAGTTGCTGCTGATGCCTATTTGTATGTGGTAATTATTCCTTCTAATCTCTCCCAACAATTTTATTTTTTTTAGAATCACCTGTCATACTCAGTTGACTCCTTGCCTTTCTTTCAAATTACCTAAATAATCATAACAACCTTAAGAATACTGCTAGTATTTTCACATACAAAGTAAATAGTTTGACCTTATTGAGTCCCTTTGAGTCCTCTTTAATGTTACCTTGTTTCTCTAAAGGTAATTTATCCTTAATTGGGAACCCCAGTTCTTTCGCTCTTTGGAATATAGTTTTCCAAGACCTCCAGTCCTTCATCATAGTAGCTGCTAGTAAGTCTTGTGTAAATCTTATTGTAGTTCTATATTTAAAAAAAAATTTTTTCCTTGTTGCTTCCAGTATTTTCTCCTTAACCTGAGAGTTTTGAAAATTGGCATTGATATTCCTTCAAGTTTTCCTCTTGGGATCTTTTTCAAGGTGATCATGATTAGTGGATTTTTTCCCCCTATTTCTGCTGTCATCTTGTTCTTGGAGTGAATAACCCGATTTCTCAGTAAAGAATAAGATGAGGTGGTCTTTAATTGGGGTTGGATTAGGAAGGGTTAATGTGGTATGAGATATTTCAAGAAAGAGGAGTGGAAGGATTACAGTGGAAAACTGAATAGAGAATCAGGGAGTAATAAAAGAGGATTGCTGGGGCGGCTAGGTGGCACAGTGGATAGAGCACCGGTCCTGGAGTCAGGAGTACCTGAGTTCAAATCCGGCCTCAGACACTTAATAATTACCTACCTGTGTGGCCTTGGGCAATCCACTTAACCCCATTTGCCTTGCAAAAAAAAAAAATAAACAAAAAAAACCTGATTGCTGTGCTGTAGTATTAGTTGATAAATAACAAATTTGTTGTGGACACAGCCATCAATTCCAGTTTTATTCAACACCACCTTTGATTTCAGCTGGGGACAGGGAAGCTGAAGAAGGCAGTAGGTTTGCTAAGGACATAAGGAACTTGGTTCAACTGAAATAAACAAAAATGAATGATCGGAGTTTGAGGTAAATGGTCTGGATGTAGCATAGTGGATAGGCCATTGAACCAGGGAGGTCAGGAAGCTTAGTTTGAAATTCTGCCACAAACTACCAGTGTGACACTGGGAAATCATCTCAGCAATCTGAGTCTGTTATCATCCATAAAAAGGGAATTGGGCCTGATGGGATCTAAGGTTCCTTTCAGCTCTAAATCAATAATCCCATGAAGAACTAAAGGGGAGAAAAGAAACCGGTTCTTAAAGACTTTCACATCTGATCTCATTTTATTCTGGCAGTTAACATTGATAAGAGAGGGTTAGGATTATTCAAGTTAACCCTGAATTAACTAACTACAAAATTAGAGCTCAGACTATACCTTAAAGTGCAACCTCAAGCCCCAAGATCTTTTTGTCAAATTTGCTCCTTTCACTCAACCTGCTCTTTTTCCTTTTGTCAAGTGGGAAGATAGAACTTCCCGGTTATGAATTGTTGGTTTGGATTCCTTTATTCTGACTGAATAACAGAATAGCCAATATATGTAAATATTTAACACCATTCATCTGCCATAGGATGAGGGGGAGGGGCACAGAAGAAGCTGGGAACAGTTATTCTAGAGCACATTAATCTGGTATTTGAGCAAAGCTTTCTCAAAGCACTCTCCTAAACATGCTGTGTCACTGGATGACCTTTTTATTTAACAGCCAAAGAATCCAAGGACTTTCCTTATCTAACAAATTCAGTAGTATCCACCATGCTATATTCCAAAAAAAGGAATGTTTTCTTCTAATATAAATTATTATAGCTTATAAAATATATCCCACCTTCAAAAACATTTTACTGTATGTATAAGATGTTCATTTTTCTCCCCTTAACCAACATTAGTCAAGTCTATATAAAACTAGCTTTTCTATTAGAAAACAGGTTTATTTCAGAAGAAATCACACCACTCAGCAAATATTTAGCACCACAAAGTGAACCCAATGAAATCCTGGGGGGAGGTGGAGAGAGGGGGCAATGGTTTTTTTTGTTTTTAGATTTTTTTGCAAGGCAAATAGGGTTAAGTGGCTTGCCCATGGCCACACAGCTAGGTAATTATGAAGTGTGTGAGACCGGATTTGAACCCAGGTACTCCTGACTCCAAGGTAGGTGCTTTATCCACTACACCACCTCACCACCTAACCGCCCCAAGAGGGGAGGATGTTAAAAAAGTTTAATTCCAAACAAAACTCTGCTAAGGAGTTTATGATACAATTTTCACAAAAAGTCATACTCATATCCATGAATTCTACTTTAAAAATCTCATTTTATCTTCTTTTATTTCCTCTGGTTTACTTTTTTTGAAGGAAGTATTATTCCCTTTTATTACATTAACTAAGGAAAATAGTAGGAAAGAAGGTAATTTTATATGGGTTCTAAGCTTTTTAATTACAGCAGATTTTTTAGTCTGCACTAACACATCAGTTATTGGAGTTCTAGTTCTGCTATTAGCTAACCATACAAACTCATGTAAGTCCCTGAAAAATGTGAGATGAAAAAAGATACGAGGATTTTGTTACAATTTTAAATCCTACAAGTTGTATACTAGGCTCTGTGCTAAAAGAACTAGGTGATAAAGTTAACATGAACTAGACCACCTCAAGTTTTAAGACAATGAAAATCACTAAGCACTAAGCTTAAATTAAGCACTCAGCAGACAAAATTTTTCCAGCTTCACTAAAAACCGCAATGTGCCATACTAACTTATTTAATTTTTTGACATTTATTTCTAAATAACAATAGTGAATAAAGCATAGGGTAAAAAGATTTGAATGTCAAGCAAAGTCACAAGGTAACTAGTACAATCAAGTATCATGAGAATTCTCAGGGGGGCATGGCTAGGCGGCACAGTGGATAGAGTGCTGGTCCTGGAGTCAGGAATACCTGGGTTCAAATCCGGTCTCAGACACTTCATAATTAACTAGCTGTATGGCCTTGGGCAAGCCACTTAACCCCATTTGCCTTGCAAAACCCTAAAAAAAAAGACGATGATGAAGAAGAGGAAGGAGGAGGAGAAGAAAAGTCTGAAGGATGAGGGAGGACTATGAAGTGATGCTTTCCACATTTTATTTTCAAACTTTTTTCTATTAATGTAAAGAAAGCTTGCTAAACCATCAGTGAAGTGATTGAAACTTCTTGGTAAATTCAATGATCTTGCCAAACTGACTCCTGGAACTTTTGCTCTTACCAGCATCTGCTCACAAGCCCTATGCTACATTCCCTCATCTCCACCTCACCTAGCTGGAATCCTAACAATCTTTCAAAGTCCAGTTCCAATGCTATTTTCTCCACAAAGTTTTCATTTACCTTCCCAGCTAGGGCTGAGATCTCTTTTAGCACTCTTTTGGAACCTTACATTATTGGATATTTATAATCAATTTTATTATAGCAGTCAAGAAGCAGAGTATAAAGACTGTGACAGACATCTGAGATAAAGAAAAAAATCAAATAGGTTCTGCTTTATGCATTTTTCTAACATCTGCACGAAAGTTTTTTCAAACCTGCAAAAAGGCAGTTAGAAGTGGATAGAAGCCTGAACTTGGAAGACAAAAATACCTGGATTCAAGCGCCATCTCTGACTATGCACAATTTATCTGAACCTCAGTTTTCTCTTCTTCCTCAAGAATGTTATTTCAAAATGTCAAGAATTTCTATTCCAACTCTTGATTCAAAAAAAGATAGTGCCTTGCCCTTAGCAAGTTTACTTAATAGTTAAATGTTTATAAAACCCTCCTCACTTAAGAATTCTGTGAGATAGATATAATGCAATTAATATTACCCCAATTTTCTTTTTCAACTGTGATTTCATCAGTGTAAGTAATGAAGTGCAAAGAAGTTAAATGACTTCTATGTCAAAAAGCCAATAAATGAAGGCTAGTAGGGCTTTCCTTTGAGTCCAATGTTTACTACAATATAATTGCATTTGTCTCTCATAATATCAACAAGTCACTGTAAGTCTTTCAGTATCTCCAAATAACAATCTGCAAAAATAAAATTTCTGACATGTTCACCTACTTTCTAGTCACATGTTAACTGATTTCATCTGCAAGTGGGGATAACAATTGCAAAATACTATCACTTCACAGATTAATCCTTATTCTTCTAAGAGTAAATAATAGACTTGTCAGCTCTTCAAGGAAATATTTTCTTTTTTCTCTATTTCCTATGCCTGGCAAAAATAAAAAGTTGGCAGTTAATTTCTTCTCCTCTCATTCTTTTTAATAACTCCCACCTTAAAGAAAGGTATTCTTTGTGAAGTCTCTATCAAGACAGGCAGCTAGATAGCTCAAAGGATAGAGAGCTGGGTCTGAAGTAGGGAAGATCTGAGTTCAAATCTGACCTCAGATACTCAATAATGTGTATCTGGGCAAGTCACTTAACTTCTGTTTGCCTTAATTGGCTAGAGAAGAAATGGGAAATCACTTCAGATTCTTTGTCAAGAAAACCTCCAGTCAGTATAATCCACAGAATCAGTTTCAGATATAATAGAATGACCAAACAACAACAAAAAATATCGAGGTGTACATACAGACACCATTACATATGCTAACACTAAAGTATGTTACCATTTGATCCTTATAAGGGAAAACTATACAGACTTCATTAAAGACATTAAGATGATGAATCAGCTGTAAGTTAGCAGCTTTTCAAAGGATCATAGGATTTAGAGCTAAAAAGAATCGCAAATCAACTGGTCCAAACCTCTTATTTTACACACAAGGAAATTGAAGCCCAGAGATTAAGTGACTTGCCCAAGTTCACTAAGTTCCTAAGTATCAAAGCTCTATGTTCTATGCCAGGGGATAAAAAAAAAATAAAGCTTTCTACTCTTTATGGAGCTTAGGAAGACTCATCCTCCTGAGTTCAAATCTGGCCTCAGGGGCAGATAGATGGCAGTGGATAGAGCACCAGCCCTGGATTCAGGAGGACCTGAGTTCAAATCTGTCTTCAGACACTTAATAATTATCTAGCTGTGTGACTCTGGGCAAGTCATTTGACTGCACTACAAAAAAACAAAAACAAACCAAATCTAGCCTCAGACACTTCCTGGCTGTGTGACTCTAGACAAATCACTTAACCCTTTCTGCCTCAGTTTCCTCATCTACAAAAGGATCTGAAAAAGGAAATGACAAACCATTGCAGAGCCAGATAGGAATAAACACAACTAAACAACAAAATCTATTTTTTTTACTTAGCCAGTAAAATGAAGCTATTTTGAAATTTACAGCAAATGCTTAGCAAAGGTTTTTTCATTCATTTCCTCCACTAAGTTCCACAAAGGCAAGTACTAAGTCTAGCCTTATAAGTCTTAATAAATCAGTATTTGTTGAAGTGAAACTTCAGGTGTGGAATTACAGACAACATACATTTACTAAGCACTTGTATGTTGCAGTACTTTCTAGATGCTGGAGATAGCAATAAAAGCAAAACTATCCCTGCCCTTAAGACTTTTAAATTTTATCATACAATGTACATGCATGTATAAATATATACAAAAGAAATTGAAGGTTTTTTAGGAGGGGGGGTGGATTAAAGAAAACTCCATGGCACAGGTGGCTCCTTGAGCTGAATTTTTAAAGAAACAAGGGATTTCAAACGGGAGAGCTGAGGAGAGAGTGCATTCTAGGCATGGGAGAAAGTTGGTCAAAGTATAGAGATGAAGTGTCAGGAGATAGGTGGTTTGAGGTGGTTTGGGGTCAGATTTTAAAGACTGCCAAGTTAAAAATTCAATCCAAACAAGTATTAAGTACTTCCTAGGTGCAAGACAGGTTGAGATTAGAAACCTATAAGTTGTAGTTTCCTGATTCAGTGTTATTTCCAGCAAACCACTGCGGCCTTGCAGTTTGGTTCTCTTCTATCACCAATTCAGAAATGATCATAAAAGTAGTTTCAAAAGTATTTTTAGAATAGGCATAGACAAAATTTTATCCTGTAGAGAAAATGTCAAATGGTAACTGCATTTGTCTTTTATCAAAATTAATGAAAAAAATGAATATAACACTACATTACAGTTGAGTTTCTTTCTTTCCAAAACAGGATTTGTCCAGAACAAAATATCACTTCCTCATTTTTACTATTATTCAAGTCTCTAATGAAGATTATCTAAGTGCTTCCAAAATCTTTCCAGTTGATGAACGCATTAAGCAAAATCATGGGAAACTGACCAGAAAAGGTTAAAAAGCAGAGGGGTAGAACTGATAGTAGATATAGACTGACAGATAAGGGAACACATTCTACCAGTTTTTCAGGTTAAAAAAAAAAGGAGCAATAAACTCTCAAAAAAGATGCAAACCTTAAATGTCAACTGGGTCACAAAATCCAGGCAGGTTGCCAAAAATTCTTTGACAAAGATGAGGATTCAGCAGTGTTCAAAATATTCAAAAGCCACTGAGAGGCAGCATATTATAATAGAAAGCTGACTAGACTTAAAAAGGACTGGGTCTAACTTCTATGATTCTAATCAAGTCCCTGCTCTTCCCTGACTCTTGTTTTCCTCATTTTATAGCTAATTTTATTCTTGCCTCCCCCAATTCACAGGATTATTAAGTCTTTATAAATCAAAAAGTATGGTTAAATATCAATTATTGTCATTACAGGAATAAAGCATCCTTAGTTTAGCCAGCAGTCCGTAGGACTGAGTTTTAGGCAAACTAAAAATGAACGGAATTTAACCAAATATTTATGAGTTCTATAGAATATAAGCTTCTGTTAAAATTTAAGAGACTTCCATTTGTGTAACAGAATAACCTGAATTCAGTGCCAGAATGACTAAAATATAGAAAGCTTTCCTGCAGATCACTGGCCTCAAATCTTTCAAATACAACTGGACTGCAAAAGCTTCTACTCCAGTTGATGGATGAGAACTGGAAGAGATCGAAAAGGTCACCTAATTCACCCCCTTAGAAACTGAAGATCACCTGCTGAGCCACTTCTTCCCGACTGTCTCCTAGACAGACTGGCTCTAGCCCACCTTTCCAGCCCCAGTCACCTTCTTGCAGTCCCACACCCTGGTCTCTCTCCACTGGCTCTCTTCACACTTGCATCCTAGCTGTCCCCCACATCTGCAATGTTATCCTTTCTCTTCAAATCTCTGGTTTCCTCCAAAACTCACGTAAGCACCATCTTCTAATGTTGCCCTTTTCCTAGTCTTCCCCAATTACTAGTTAGTGCCTCCTCAAAGGTTACTTTGTATCTACTTTGTATTTTAAGCTTCTCTGTTTGCTGTCTTCCCCAACAGAAAATAGATGGAGCAGGGATCCTTTTGCTTGTCCTGTTGTGCCCAGTGTTCAGGGCTAATTAAGAGACTCAATATTTCTATGTTAAACTAAATTTGACAGATTGTATTAGCTATCTAGTCTACCTTTCCCCCTCATCTCCTCTTTAAATTGCTAAATCTACAGTTTTAAAAACAATTAAGATTATAATATTGAGACAAAGGTTTTTTTAAGGACCAAAAAACCTGTTGTTTAAGCAGATCAATAGTCACATTAGAAATTCTTTCCATCTTGACAGCTTTGCTTGACCGAGGTGACTTTGAGAAACTCAGAAAATGAAGAAATAACCCTGAGCTTTTGTATGACAGCACTCTCAAATACACTAGAGTTAACAAGGTTGGAAAATGAACCCTAGGATCTAATATTAAAATGGAAACTGTTACAGTGCTGCAAACTAAATGCTTTGCTTGAAAGTTGAAGCATCTTGAGGTCAAGGATCTCTAATGTTCTCTATCTAGTATTCTAGTATTACCATGGACTCCTCTAGAGTTGGCAAGGTGCTTCGGCACAGAAAAAGATCGGTCTGAAGAATTGAAATGGGAAGTGCTCTCACTTTTTCAGGGTATAATAGGAGATTCAGTTTTTTTGACTTATTAACACTGACAGATATTGAAAATATTATATTGGGAGGATAATGCTTGAGCCAACCTACCTTCTAAGTTTGTTGTCAATTGTCTATTGGACATCTACAACTGGAGATAGTCATCTATAGTCATCTCAAACTCAACTGATGAGTCAGTATAAATGATTCACCCAAGGCCATAGAATCACTGAAACGAAGAATGCTATCTAACATAGTATTCCTTTGAAATAGAAGCCGAGAAAGAAAATAAATGAAAGCTCTGGGCATACAGAAACCATGCCTCACACACACACACACACACACACACACACACACACACACACATACACACAGTCCCCCCCCTATGTTTAAGGAATGCTGCTTTATGAATGTTCAGAAGTTTAGTAAAAGGAGTAAAAATATGGTCCTATAATATTACATAAAGGGTTTATTACTGAATGTCACCAATATGATTTCCTGATGCTAATTCATTAAAAAGAGAGATGTGGGAGTAAGAAGCAGGTAAAGCAATGGAGCATCTTTCAGAGCTCTTTGACCCTAGCAACCTCCAAGATCTCACAGAGCAGGAGTCATCCCCATCCTAGGGATGGGAGAATCGAAATCATTGCCCAAGGTCACGTAGCCCATCCACGGTGGGGATAACGCCCAGGACCCGGGCCCCCAACCCCGGCGTCTCTGGATCCACAATGGCGAAGCTGCCGGGGGAGGGCCGGTCAGAGGTCATCGGTCCACCCAGAAGCAACAGAATGCACACCTGTAGAGTTGCAGCCTGCCGGCTGTGCCCGGTCCCGCTTGCCATCTCTACCAAGCATCCTGGGCAGGGACGCGGCGCGCTGGGGCCACTTGACAGGGGCAGGGGAGGATGCGCCCCTGCCCGGGCCGGGCCCAAGCCCCGGCCCCCTTCCTGGGTGACGTTGCTGGCCGAGCGCCCCAACGTGGCCGGCAGGGGTCCGGGCCGGCGGCCGGCGAGGCCCGGGCCATGTGTCCGGGCGGCCGGGGCAGCCCCGCCTCAGGGGGAGCCCTCCCCGCCGTGGCCGCCTCCCCGGCGCCGCCTCAGGCCCCAGGCCCCGGGCCGGGCCCAGGCGCCGCCTCTCCGGGCCGCGCGGACCGCCGCCCTCCCGCGTCCGCCGCCACGGGCCCGCGGCACCCCCCGGCGCTCCTCGGCGGGGCCTCGGCCGCAGCCCTCAGTCCGACTCCCCGCCAGGCCCCGCGGCGCCGCCCGCTCCGTACCTCATTGAGCTGGCGCTCGGCGGCCTCCCGCAGGGCTGGGTCCATGGTGCCCCGCAGGGCCTCGATGATCGTGTTGGGGTCCATGGCGGGCGAGCCGGGGGCAGGGGGAGCGCTCGGGGTCGTGCTGGGCCGCGGGTAGCGCCGCTCGCTGCGCACATGGACCCGCCGCGCTCCGCAGCGGCAACCGGCGCGAAAGGAAAGAGAAGCGCCAAGGCCCCGGATAGAGCCTCTTCTCCGAGGCGGGGAGGCGGGAGCCGCGCGGGCCACTTCCGCTCGGCGCGCCCGCGCGGAGAGCCCTGGGAGTTGTAGTCCCTCAGCTCCCCCCCCCCCCCCCGGCAACGACCCACGTGGCTTAGGCGCACCTCTAGGCGCACAGTCTCAGAGAAAGAAGGGTTGGGTAGAGGACATGGGGAGGTTCTCCACTTTTTCCTTAGGGGTTTATTAAGGTGTTCAAAGATACCTTGATTCTCCTCTTAATTAAGTGTGGAGAGAGTCCTGAACCAGGACTTAAGACACGAGTTCAAATGTAGCCTCTGACTGAAACTGTGACCTCTGGGCAAGTGGCTTAACCTTTGTCTGCCTCGGTTTCCTCATCTGTGATGGGGGAATAATAATGGTACCTACCTTCTAAGGTTATTGTAAGGATCAAATAAAATAATATTTGTAAAACAGTTTGCAAATCTTAAACCACTCCATTATTATGCTTATTTTTACATTAACAGAGATAGATCACACCATTCTAATGCTACCCAATAACAGATATAGAGAACACCATTATAATCCTGCCCAATTTCTTAGGGTTGTTGTTCATCATCTCCAATCACTTGGATGTCCTCTAGACATCTCAAACTCTAGGTGACCAAAATAGACCCCTCTCCTCTTTCAGTCCTTTGAAGACCAATACCTTCCTGTCAGACACCCAGGTTCACCCACTTCATCCCTTCCCATCCTCTCACCCCCACATCCAATCAGGTTTCAAGTCCTATCAGTTCTACCTCTTCCTGGCCATTTTCACAATGGACCTGGTCAAATTACCACCCTGATCAAGTCATAAACATGCACCACGCTGAGAAGTTTGCCGTTATCTAGCTAGAGAGTTTCCCAATACTCCAAAAATAAATCTGACTTTTTTTTTTAAAGCAGGGAACCTAAGTCTTGATATAGTATGAATTTCCAGACAGCCAAGCCAAACTTTTTAAAGAGACATTGAACTTTTGGTCATTTAGGAAAAAAAAACAACTGGAAAATTCATTTCCAAGGAGAAGAAAACCAGCAACTCACCATTGCTGGACTCCCTATAATAATCCAGTTTTAATAGCATTTCAACAATAGTAAGTCCTTTGAGCTCCTTGGGTGGATCTCTGTGGAAGAAGGCCCGGGAAAAATATAGATGAAAATACTACAAAATGAAAAGGCAGGGGAAAGATGCTGACTTGGTCAGATGAAGGAAATAGCTTTAAATAGGGTCACATATCCATTAAATGCTTTTTAATTTGATATTCAAATTATCTGAATTAAGTATTATGAGAATAGCTTCCATCAACAACTTCTGTGTCTCCCTCTGCTAGGGACTAAGGGATACAAAAACAAAGCAAAACTTTTCCAGAACCTCAGGAAGCTCCTTTGAGGAGAAATGAGACATAGATAGAAAATTCAGTTCAAAAATATATACAAAGGAATGACTGATGGGGAGTGCATCATGGAAGTGGAATAGGAATAGTGATAGTTAGTTTGAGACTTGAGCTGAACTTTTGACGAAGTTAAAAATTCTAAGAGATAAAATAGAAAGCTTGGAGAATAGCCTGGTAATAGACTATTAACAGGATAGGCTGACAAGCCTGGCTATACCATAGAATATTTAAGGAAGAATAATGGTACAGTAAGTCTGAAAATGTAGACTGTGATCAGATTGTGCAGGACTTAAAAAAAAAAATGAAACAAATGAGTTTGCTCTTAGAAACAAGAAGGAGCCACAGGAGCTTTCTGAGCAATGGAGGGACTTGTGTTTTAAGAATATCGGGGCAACTAGGTGGTACAGTGGATAGAACACTGGCTCTGGAGTCAGGAAGACCTGGGTTCAAATCCTGCCTCAGACACGTAATAATTACCTAGCTGTGTGACCTTAGGCAAGTCACTTAACCTCATCGCCTTAATAAAGTAAAAAAAAATCAAAGAATATCACTTGTCAATTGTGTAACGGATGGGTTGGGGTCCCGAAGAACTAGGATGCTCTTGCAAAAAGTGGTGAAGGCTTGATGGGTATTTAAATGGAAAAAAAGGCGAGGGGGGTGATATGATGGGAAGATAGAACTGACAAATCAGTGGACAAGTTGGTTGGGTGTGAAGAGTAAAGGAGAAGAGAAGGGGAGGAGGCCACTATGAATCTGGATGACTGAAAGGAGTGATGCTCTCAGACATAAGATAGAAGGAGGAAAATGGGATAATGTCTTCTATCTCAGATGGCTTGAGTGTGAGATGTCTCAATGGATATCCAAATGGTCATGTCCAATAGGCAGATTTTCCACAATAAATCTTGAAGCACAATTATTGCTTTTTTACATAATATATAATATGACTATGTCTAGAGAAGGTAACTAACAAGTGAAGAATAAAAATGATTTGTCTGAAGTTAACATTATTAGCAAGTGTCATACATGAAACTAATTAATACTAATTCCAGCAATTCTCCTATACCATTTTACCGACTATTTTTTGTTTTAAGAAAAATTAGTCTCTTTGAACTTCTCAGATGAGAAAAAACCTAGAGATAATGAAACTCCTTTAGGGAAAAAAAATAGTTGAAAATTGAAGGGCATTTCTTCCCCTTTATTTTTGGCTTTTTCTCCTTTTCCATTTACCTTCAAATTCCTTATCTTTTCTGATTTCCTCCTGCAACTAGTACCTTCCTCCTCAAATTACATCCCTTTACCACCACAGAACCACTATTGAGGTACTAGGATCTGTCAAATATTCTCCCGCTAAAAGGCCCCTAACTCTAAACTCCTTCTGTAACACCCAGTTCAGTACCAGGAGAACCTGGCTCTCAACAGGAAGGGCAAAACTCTTTTCCCCAAAATTTTCTAGTTCATTTAACTCCCACTCTGGAAGCCCTGGGGAAAAATCACTTAAAGTTCAAATTGGACTCATTTCTCAAGTTTTCACAGAAAATAGAGAGTAGAAAAGTACTCCATGTAACCCTCTGATCAGTTATTTCAGAACTCGTATTTATTTCTTCCATGCAACATGATAAAAGCACAAAAGACAAGCACCTGTTCACAAAGACTTAACTATATAGCAGTCACCTTATAACTCCTATTCTATTCTCCCAGAAGGTTGACCCTTAAAATATTAAAACAGGAAGCACTTAATGGGGTTCCTTGTTAAAAACAATTCCCTCGAACTCCAGGGGCTCTGGCAAGCCAGGTCAGAGGTTGTGCTTTTCCTCTAGTCATTCAGAAATAGCCAAGAGCCCCTCTAGCCTTGCTGCAATCCAACCTCACCAAAGACCTTTGATGTATATTATCTTCCCTTGGTAGATTATAAACTTTAGGGCAGCTAGGTGGTTCAGAGGATAGAGCACCAGCCCTGGAGTCCAAAGGACCTGAGTTCAAATCCAACCTCAGACACTTAATAATTACCTGGTTGTGTGATCTTGGGCAAGTCACTTAACCCCAGTGCCTTGCAAAAAAAACAAAAAACAAAGATTATAAACTCCTTGAAAGCAGTGACTGGTTTAGCTTCTTGTTCTTGAATCCCCAACACCTAGAACAGTCCAAAGAATATGTGGTGCATAATACATTGATTTATGAGATTGATTGAAAAGAAAGCAGCTACTTCTTGTTCCCAGGTGAGTAACTTAACCTCTCTGAGACTCAATTTACTCATCTATAAAGAGAATTGGACTAGAGGAACTCAGACTCACTCTTAGATCAGTTCTGGCTAGGTGGATTGTGGAGTCAGAAGTCCTGAGTGACGTTGGGCAAGTCATTCAATATCTGTTAATCTCTGCTTCTTCATTTGTAAAATGGGAATTTATAACAGCAATTACCTCCCAGGGTTATTGTGAGTATTAAATAAGATAATATTTGTGCTGATACATAGTTGGTGCTACATAAATAGCTATCATTAGGGCAGCTAACTGGACACTACTTTGGGCCTGAAATAATACCCGAGTTCAAATTTGGCCTCGCATAATTGCTAGTCATTGACCTTAGGCACTTCACCTTGTTTGCCTCAGTTTTCTTACCTGGAAAATTAACTGGAAAAGAAAATGGCAAACCATCTCCAGTGTCTTTGCCAATTAAACCCCAAAAAGGATCATAAAGAGTCAGACACAACTAAAATGACTGAACAAAAAAATTAATATTACTCTATGAAATCCTAAGGAATCTAGTTTGATGCATTTTATGGAAGTAGTAGTACTTTTACCTTACCAAACCCAAAAGGTAACCAGTAAACAGGTCCTAGTTAAGATAGTTGTTTGTCATTCATGCTCTAAGAATATCTTCACTTCTGGGAGAAGCTTAAGAAGCAAAGAGTAATATAATTGCTTCCAGGGTGATTGTAAGAGGATTTCTATAGTTAAGGTCAAGAAAGTATGTGGAAAAATTGATCTGTCACTGGGTCATCAGAAAAGCAATAGGAACAGGGAAGGGCCATAACTATTCTCAAAGGAGCCAGCAGGACCTCATAGATCACATAGTCTAACCTTTCATCCAGTACAGAAATCCCCACTCTTTGGTGGACTTCAGAAAAGCCTAAGAAAGACTTGTATGTACAGATGCTGAATGAAGAGAACAGAACCAAGAGAACCTGGTATACATGAACAGCAACACTGTGAGATAACAGGTCCTTGAAGCAGTTCAGATATCAAAGACAATCCAGAAAGATCTATTATGAAAAAATGCCATCCACATCCAGAGAAGAAACCATGGAGTCTGAAGGCTGAGCAACGCATACTATGTTCACTTTTTGAAACTTCTTTTATGTTTTTTTTCTTTCTTTTTATGTCCCCCCCACCCCTTAGTTCTAATTCTTCTTTCACAACACAACTAATATAGAAATATGTTAAACAAAATTATGCATATACAATGTTTTTCAGATTGCTCCCTGCCATAAGGAGAGGGATGAGAAGAAAGAATAGTAGAAAAATGGGGAACTCAAAAGTCTGCAAAAAGATAAATGTTGAAAACTATCTTTGCATGTAATTGGAAAAAATTAAAAATAAATAAAAATAATTTTTAAAAAATCCCCCCAACATCTCTCTCACACAGATGACTGACCATTTAAACCTTTCCCCACCCACAACCAAAAGATGCAACGGAGGAATATTTTTGCCCTTCTGGAATTTGAAGCTCATTTCTGTCCAGAAGTTCATGCCTTGGAGTAAGTAGACCCAAAGTCTATAAATTAAAACCATCCAACCAACCAGAGCAGGGGTCAAATGCCCTGGGAGAGTCTTCAGGGTAACCCTCCCACTGTCTCTGTGTAGATTTGCTTGATCTGCTGCCCACAACAGAGGAACAGACACCATTTAAAAGTGAATTCCCCTTCTAAGCCTTCAGTAAGTGATGGGAAAAAATATTTTCCCATAAAGAAATGCTCCTTTTTCCATATGAATTAGAGTGGCTGTGGTGGACCCTAGAATCAAATCAAATCTGTCTCCTCTTGTACAATGAAGCCCCTTACCACCCTTCTCCTCCAAAACTTTGCCCCATCTATTGTCCCTTTCTTTTAAGTAAACTTCAATCTCTCCCTCCCCTCAGGCTCCTTAAACTCTGGCTTCAAAGATATCCTGGGTTCCTAAATCCTAAAACAAACAAGAAAATCCTTACCCATCCCTGCTCTTCTAATCTATCTGTCCATCTCCCTGCTCCCTTTCTCTGCCAAACCTTGAAAAATGAGTAGTCAGGACAGCTTGGTAATGCAGTGGATAGAGTCAGGAGCCCTGAAGTCAGGAGGACCTGACACTTGATAATGAAGCAGTTGTGTGACCTTGGGAAAGTCACTTAAAAATTAAAAGAAAAAAGTGAGTTACACTTAATTTATGTATTTTCATATTTCCAATTTCCATCTTGTTCTCTTGTCAGTTTTCACCTCTCCTTAACCATTCTGCCAAAATTATTGGATCCAGGGTCATAACTCCCTTTTTGATCTTCTGCATCATTTGACACTGTTGATCATTTGTTTTCTATATACAATATATACTACGCAATAGTAGTTTCTACTTATCATTTTTTGTAATGTTTTGAATTTTACAATTTCCCCCCACCCTCCCTTCCCTCCCCCAACCCCCCACAGAAGACAGTCTGATAATCTTTACATTGTTTCCACACTATACATTGATCAAAACTGAATGTGTTGAGAGAAAAATCATATCCTTGAGGAAAAAATAAAATATTAGAGAGAGCAAAATTATGTAGTACATAACACAACTTTAAAAAAAATTGAAGGTAATAATCTTTGGTCTTTGTTTAAACTCCACAGTTCTTTCTCAGGATACCGATGGTATTCTCCATTGCAGATTCCCTAAAATAGTCCCTGATTATTGCACTGATGGAGTGAGCAAGTCCATTAAGGTTGATCATCACCCCCATGCTGCTGTTAGGGTGTCCGATGTTCTTCTAGTTCTGTTCATCTCACTCAGCATCAGTTCATGCAAATCTTTCCAGGCTTCTCTGAAAATTCCATCCCTCCTGATTTCTTATAGAACAATAGTGTTCCATAATGTACATATACCACTCTGGATCTTAATAAGTCTCCCTTTCTTTGACTTCAGTCTATCAATAAATATTTATTAAATTTCTGTTATATGCCAGACACTATTCTAAATGATGAGAATACAAAAGAAAGAGGGAAAGAAAGATAGAAGAAAGAAAGAGGAAGGAAGGAAGGAAGGAAGGAAGGAAGGAAGGAAGGAAGGAAGGAAGAAACAAAGAAAAGGAAGGAAGGGAGGGAGGGAAGGAGGGAGAGAGTGAGGGAGAGAGTGAGGGAGGAAAGGAAAGGTAGGAAGAGAAAAGAAAAGGAAGAAAAAAGAAAAACGTCCCTGTCCTCAAGGAGCTCACACTCTAATGGGAGAGATAACACACAAACTCTCTACAAATAAGATACAGACAACATGTGTCTTTCATTCTCAAAGAAAACCTCAGGGAGGTGATGCCAAGGCAAACAAGAGAATTGGATTTAATAGAAGGGGTGCTGTGCTAAATCACTTTCTCTAACAGGGCCATTTGAGTCAGATTGACTGGAGATGGCCCTGTAAGCTAGGCAATAAGTGTCTTGCCCAAGGTCATACAGTTAAGATATAGAAAAACAGGATACAGACTGCATAGAATGGAGATAATTAATTACTAGAAAAGGCTCGAGTCTTAAGAGGGGAAATGTAGAAAGAGTTCTTTAAGAAAGTAAAATTTTAGTTATGACTTGAAAGAAAATTGAGTTGGGAGATGAACTATGAGAACCAGCTAAGAGGCCAGTGTTACTGAAGTGGTCAATGAATTTCAGTGAAAGATTTTGCCCCCTGGTATGGACTAAGAAAATCCCTGCCTCAGGCACAAGATAAACCACTATCAACAAATAGATCCCAGCTTTAGTCTGAAAGGATTAAGTTTTTATTGCTACCACCCCCATCAAAGTATACCTAATTACTTCATTTTCCTGCTCTACCACTTCACTTTTGATTTGCTTGTCTTTCTTGAGAAAGTTATCCCCCCCTCTTGGGGAGCATCATCCCCCAAATAAACTCCATTCCCTATACCGGTTCTTTCTGCTTATACCCGGATGGCTAGTCTCCCTTTGGGAGGTCAGCCTGCTCTGCAAGAAGCGATTCCCCAAACAGCACTATACCCTTCTTTAGTACATTTTGTCTCAAGGGGGCTGCCGCAGCTAATCTTTACTTCCCTTAGCTTCTTCTAATCACAGCAATAATTAAATAAACCTTTTTTTTTGGGGGGGGGTCCCTAAATTGTTCTGGGTTAGAGGCAATCTTTTAAATGAATTCCTTCACTTTTGCTTGAATCTCTGAAAACTTTAGCCAATCACATTTCCAGGGAACATCACAGGTCCAAAGAGCAGACTGGGGCCGCTAGGTGACCTAGTGGATAAAGCACTGGCCTTGGAGTCAGGAGTACCTGGGTTCAAATCTGGTCTCAGACACTTAATAATTACCTAGCTGTGTGGCCTTGGGCAAGTCACTTAACCCCATTTGCAAAAACCTAAAAAAGAAAAAAAAAGATAAAAGCAGACTGGAAAGCTTTGAGGAAATCAGATTATTAAAGGTTTTGAATGTCAAATAGAGAATTTTTGTATTTAATTTTGGAGGAAGTGATGATGATGTTTGACCTTCATTCTCTGAGAAGAACATGGCATCAGAGAGGTGATGCCATGACAAGCACATGAATTGGATTTGGTGGGAAGCAGTGTGCTAAGTCACCAACTTCACTTTCTCCTCAAGAGTCATCTGGGTCTAGAGGTCAGATATGAATCAGGATGGTTGGAGATAGCCCTGGATGTAAGGCAACCAGGGTTAAGTGACTTGGCCAAAGTCACACAGCTATTCATGTCAATTGTCTAAGGCCATATTTGAATTTAGGTCCTCCTGACTTCTAGATTTATGATTCCATCTAGCTAGAAGAGATAATAGGAAGTCACTGTAGTTTACTGGCTGGAAGAGATGATAAGAAGTAAATGTAGTTGACTGTATGAGAAGGTAAGGAAGAAACATGAGCAGATGTGCTTCAGGAACATTTTTCTACCAGCCTTCTCTTCTTTCCCTCCCCCTACCCCATAGCAGCAAGCAATCTGGTAAAATTTGTACAAGTGCAACCATGTAGTACTTCATTCTCAATGAGGACTAATGACATTGGGTGATATTTTGACTTTCGAGTGAATTGATTTAATTGAATTTAATTAAGACAGAACTGTGTAAAGCCCCACTCCCTTCTCTACTCATCAGAGACCATTGGCAAGAGATAAATCAAGACAACTAGACCTTTTTTTTTGCAAGGCAATGGAGTTAAGTGATTTGCCCAAGGTCATACAGCTAGGCAATTATTAAGTGTCTGAGGCCAGACTTGAACTCAGGTCACCCTGACTCCAAAGCCAGTGCTCTATCCACTGTGCCACTTAGCTGCCCCTACTTGACCTTTTTTAAAGTAAGGTTTTTCCCAAATCTCAAATTTGTCTGAATAGTGAGTAATTTGCATTGGAGTAGAACCCAATTTTTCCATGCCATAATAGAATATTGGCAAGACTAAGAGAAGGAAGAAATCTGATAATTCAATCAAATGAAGTATCTCTTGAGTTTGCCTTTCTACCAGGCTGAAAAAAGAATCCTTAAAAGTGGTAGCTAAAGAACTAATGAATGGTTAGATAGATAGATGAATAGAAAGACAGATGTAATAGATAGATGATAGATAGATAGATAGATAAATGGATAGATGGATAGATGGATGAATGTATAGACAGATATAGACAGACAAAGAGAGACATTGGTAGGTAGATAGATAACCAGATAGATAAAATGATCATTTGTTAGTTTTTTACTATGACAGGCCCCTTGCTTAGCACAAGACAATCAAAAATCATGCACATCTCACCAGATTGATCTTCTCAATACAGCTCTGATAGTGTCATTCCAGCTGAAAACAATGTGACTAATATAAAAAATATATTTTTCATTATTATAAAGAATAATCCATATCAAATTACTTGCCATCTCAGGGATGGGAAAGGGGAAGGAGGGAGAGAATTTGGGACTTACATTTTTTTTAAATACTAAAATTTGTGTTTCCATGTAATTGGAAAAAGAAAATTATAAAAATAGAAAGAAAATAAACAGTGACTTCCTCTTGACAGTAAGATAAAAATGCAAATACATTAGTTTAATATTCAAGAACTGGGTGGTATGTGGAATAGAGTTACCAGAACTGGAGAACTAACTTCAAATTTCAAATCTGCCCTCACATACATACTAGTTGTGTAACCCTGGGCAAGTCACTTGACTTTGTTTGCCTTAGCTTTTTCATCTATAAAATGAACCAGAACACTTGGCCAAGAAAACTGCAAAAGGTGTCAAAAGAATTAGGCTGCAGCTTAATTCTCTGAACTTACCTTACAAGACTCACCCCCCCCAACACACACACACACACACACACACAGACATCTAAAGTCCAAGCCAAACCCACACCCACTTAAGGTTATGCCCCCAACAATATTCCTTCTTTCATCTTATTATCTTCACCTATTGCAAGAACTTAGCTATTCTTCAAGGCCCAGCTAGGGTATCACATCCTCTTTGGAGTTTTCCTTAATCCTTAGAGCTGAAAGTTAATTCCTTCCTACTCTGATTTCTAATAGTTGTTTTGTTGTTGTTCCTTCCTTTTGGAAGAAGACTGGTGACATCATAAAGTGATGCCAATGAATTGGATTTTAAGAGAGAGAGTTGCACAAAGACTCTTCCTGAGACAACAAAGTCCGATTGTAAGACAAAAGTCAGGACAACTGACCATGGCTGGAGCTGCAGAGGATGACCATGGCTTCTTTGATGTCTGACCAAGCTCTTAGCCTTCCACAGGACCAACTTCAGCCACCTTCATCACCTTACCCATTGAGTCAGAGGAAGTCTTCACATGCTTGGGGCAGACATCCCCCTAGCTCACTCACAGGTTTGAAGCCTGTTGTTTTACCCTCAACCTGGTTTAGCCTGTCTGCTAGGGTGTGGTTGCTGGGCATGATACAGCTTCTGGGAGCTGAGGCTGAGAACGGGGTGAAGGGTGGACACCAAACGTAGATGGGTAGCCCTGAAAACGGCTCTGCAAGCCCTGGACCCCATACATTCCATGGTCACAAAGCCTTAATCCACAGAAGAAGGAAATGGTAAAACACTCTAATGTCTTTGCCATGAAAACTCCAAATGGAGTCATGAAGAGTAAGAAGAGGCTGGAAAATGATTGAACAACAAAAGTCACCTCAAGAGGATGTGTGCTTCAGAAAAGTGAAAAGTGAAAAAGTGCTTCAGACATACATGTGACTGCTATTCTTCATCTTTGTATTCCTCTCAATCCTGGTTAAACCCATTACACAAAACTGCCTCTCAATAAATAATGAATTAAAACAAGATCCCCATACCCAAAATAGCCATAGTTAACTCTCAATTTCTTCTTGGTATTATAGAAGGTTTAGCTCCCACAGTTTCAACTTTTATTATCTCTATGTAATAATTCTTAGATCTATTTGTCCAGCCCTAACCTCTCTTATGACCTCTAGTCTTATTTTTCCCCTTATTTTAAGGCAGTGGGGTTAAGAGTGACTAGCCCAAGGTCACACAGTTAATCAATTATTAAGTGTTTGAGGTCAAATTTGAACTCAGGTCCTCCTGACTCCAGGACCAGTGCTCTATCCACTGTGTCACCTAGCTGCCCCTGACCTTTTAAATCACAGATGTTTCCGGGACATTTCAAATATCTCCACCATATATATATCCCCCAAAACTCATTTTTGGAAAATCTCATAGTCTTGCAACCTCCAATCATCTTCTGCCCCTCATTGGAGGGTGGAACCATTTAATTCCTTTATCTTAGGTAATAGGGAAGGGGCAGGACAGACATCTCCTTCATAACTCACCCCCTTATACTTTTCAGCTTTTTTTTAGATCATAAATTCCTTGAGGGAAAAGACTGAATTTTTCATATTTATATTCCCAGGACATATAGTAGTCACTTAATAATGTTTATTGATCATTTTTGACAGCAGCTACTCTTTGTGGTAGCAAAGAGATGGAAACCAAGTGGGTATTCTATCAACTGAGGAGTATTTTAAAAACCTTTGAAAGAAACCAGCTAGTTGGCAGAGAGGGCAAAGAACCTTGGACCTGGAATCAGAAAGACCTGATTTAAAATCCAACCTCAGTTAGTAAACTGCCTCAATTTCTTCAATTGTAAAATGAGGATTATAGAGCACCTGTCTCCAGGGATTGTTTTGAGGATGAAATGAAATAGTAGACACTTAATAAATGATATTACTTTCCCCCTTTCCTTCTAGGAGATCTATACTGGCCAGATCATATCTGGACTGCTATGATGACTTATGGGGACCACATTTTGGGGACATTTCAGGTATAGGGAAGAATATGACCCAAGGCACATAGGCAGATGGGTTGTTGGGTTTGGTGACCTAGAAGATAAGCATGCTTGTGGAGGGAACAAGGAAATATATCTGGAGAAAGCAACATGCAGCCAGTTTTTTTAAGAACTTTCATTTCTTCAATTCAATTCAATTGGATGAGCATTTAAGTATACTATATGTGAGGCATTATGTATGCCAGAAACTGAGATTACAAAATGTAAATATCACAGGTGGAGGGTGGGGAGAGGGGACCATGTGGGTGCCAGAACTGAGATATTTATTTGGTTATCTAAGCTAAAAGAAGCAAGGGTGGGGGAGAGGGCAAGAAAGGGAGAGGAGGGCAAGGTAGCATGTGTGGGTCTTATGGTATATGTGTATGAGACCATAGCACAGCAGGGGAAAGAGGAAAGTCATGCCCCAATACAGCCTCATTTACTCATCTGTAAAATGGGGGGATTAAATCAGCTCTAAGCCTGTTCCAATACCAGATGGGTTATATTATGAAATTCCAAAAGAACAATACAGTTCCAGAGATAAGATAAACCTAAATCAGCCAACATCAAACAATAGAAGGCTGGAAAAGGCAAGCCTCCATCAGGTAGAATAGACAATGGGGTCATTGTTCAGTGGGTGCTGCTGGTCTGGGAAAGTCCCTTCTAGTGCTGAGATACAAATTTGGGAGTTATAGCCAAGGGTGACATAAATTAACCTCTGGGGGTGAATATAATGGCTAAGAGAGAGATTATGGAGGGAGAAAAAAGAGAGCCTCATAGAACCCCTAATTTCTGATGAAGTTTTCATGGTTCAGATGATGAGAGGGATTAAAACAAAGGAGGCAGCAAGGGAGCAGGAGGAAACTAGAGAGAGCTTAGCATCCCTGAACATTTCTTCCCCCTTATTCCTGGCCTTCTACAGCTTGGGGAAGGAGGAATCAACTTGTTCCTTCCCCCCCACCCACTTTGCCTCCCACAGCCTCAGGTTTCTCACTCATAAATGGTGGGGACTAGACTGTATATATCTCTGTCATCTCTTTGATCTCTGACTAAATCCTGGTTTATAGATAATTAAATTGAGATAAATGGAGGTAAAGTGAATTTATCAGGTCCAGGTCAACTCCTTCCTTTCTATACTTAAGGCGCTTCCTTCTCCTTGACCCCCAAATTGAGAAAAAGAAGTCTTTGTGGGGCAGCTAGATGGCGTAGTGGATAAAGCACTGGCCCTGGGTTCAAATCTGATTTCAGACACTTAATAGCTGTGTGGCCTTGGGCAAGCCACTTAACCCTGTTTGCCTTGCAAAAACCTAAAAAAAAAAAAGAAGTCTTTGTAACAAATTTAAAATCAAGTAAAATAAATCCTCACATTGGCCTTGTCTGAAAATGTATTTCTTATTTCACATTACTATTCTACTAAGAGGAGAGTAACCTATTTTATCATTAGTCTTCTGGAATCCCATTTTGTCACTGAAAAACTTGAAAACTTTAAGTTTTTCAGAGTTGTTTATAATATTGAGATTGTGTAAACTGCTCCCTTGCTTCTGTTCAATTCACTTTGCATTAGTTCATACACATCTTCCCAGGTTTCTCTAAAACTATTCCTTTCATTATTTCTTATGCTATAACAATATTCCATAATCTGATCGGCAATTCTGCAATTGATGAGAAGCTCCTTTTTTTTTGAAAAATTTCTTTGTTGCAACAAAAATGGCTGGTATAAATGGTTTTTGAACATATGGGTTCTTTTCCTTTTTATTTGATATTTTTTGGGGATAGGCTTAGTGGTAGGGTATTTGCATTTTAGTGATATTTTTAGGGAATAGTTTTAAATTGCTTTCCAGAATGGCTAGACAAGTTAACAACATCATTAATAGTCTTTCAAAATTGCCATTTTTCTTTTTAGGTCATATGTATATTTATGTTTAAGAGTGTATGTGTGTGTGTGTGTGTGTGTGTGTGTGCACGCATGTACGTGTGTGTGTGGGTATACAACATAGTCAACTCACTCTTGTGCCCTTTGTGGATGAATACACACACACACACACACACACACAAATATATGTATATTCTTCCCTTTTTAAATGAATTATGAAGAAAGTGAAGTTCAAATATTGACCAATAGCCCCCTATTTTCCTCTCCACTGTAAAATCTCTTCCTTGGGTGCTTCTTTTATGTGAGAAAATTTTCCCCATTCTATTTCTCCCTTCCCGGTTCTTTCAGAATATCACTCTTTCTCACCCCTTCATTGTTTTTTTGGGGAAGAGTATTGCAATATAGTTGACTCACACTTGTACCCTCTGACTATGTAAACTAACTTTAACTGCGCTAATAATGATAAAGTTCCTAGGAGTTTCTTCCCATATAGGAATGTAAACAGTTTAATTTTGAGTCCCTTATGATTGCTCTTTGCTATTTATCTTTTTTTATGCTTCTCTTGTCATGTTTGAATGTCAAATTTTCTTTTTTTTTTAACAAAGGAAATTGAATTTATTTGATTTGTTTAAAAAGTAAGTCGAACTAAGTCCACCATTTTGGGCGTAATGGGAATGTGCTGGGAGAACTGAATTGCTTAGTAATTGTGACTTCCTAGAGTTCTTCTGAAGATTGTAAAGAGACAAAAGTTTATCTGAGTATATAGAACAGTTATTTTCATACTTCTGCTTCCTCCTCTCCCCTTCCACATGTTTCCTTGATCTATTTTTTTATTTACATTTTTATTTATTTACACATTACTAAAATAGTCCTGATGTAAGTAAGCATAATCTCTCCTCCCCCCATAAAAATAAAAAAACTCACAAGAAATAAAGTGAAAGAAAGAAAAAAAATATGCTACAGTCTTTTCATAATCATCAGCTCTGTCTCTGGGATGGATCACATTCTTTATCATAAATCTATCAGAGGTTATTGCCATAATTTTCCACAGTTACTGTTGCTGATTCTAATTCCCTCCACCCAGTCCTCCCCATCACCACTTTTTATGTTTTCTTTTTCTTTTCAATCTGTCCTTCTTCAAAAAAGTGTAATGTGGGGCAACCAAGTAGCACAGGGGACAGAACACCAGCCCTGAGGCCATGAGACCACAAGCCCACATTCCACCCCTGAGACCCAGCAACCACCTAGCCTGGGCAGGCCATCCAATCCTTCCACCTTGCAAAAAGTAAACAAAAACTGTATTGTATCTAAACACCCTCTCCCATGATCTACCCCCTCCTCTATCACCTACACCCCCACCCCTCCCTGTCCCCTTTGCACCCATTCCTTTCCTCTCCCTTTTCCTCTACACTATTGAGTGAGTATGTTATTTCCACTTTGAGTCACTTCTGATGAGAATGAAGGATCCCTCATTTTCCGTCACCTTCTCCCCATCCACTCCATTGCAAAACCTTTTTCTTGACTCTTTTACATAAAATATCTTAGCCCATTCTACCTCTCTTTTCCCATTCTCCCAGTATATTCCCTTTTCACCTATTGACTTCATCTTTGTAATACATTCTACCTTCATATTCAACTCTTTCTTATGCCTCATCTATTAAAAAAAAAAAAACCTCCTTCTACCTGCTCTAATAAAAGAGAAGGTTTACATAAGTCCTCTTCCTATGTAGGAATACACACAGTATGGGGTGGCTAGGTGGCACGGTGGATAGAGCACCAGCTCTGGAGTCAGGAGTACCTGAGTTCAAATCTGGCCTCAGGCACTTAAAAAATACCTAGCTGTGTGGCCTTGGGCAAGCCACTTAAACCCATTGCCTTGTAAAAACTTTAAAAAAAAAGGGAATAAATGCTGTTCATCATCATTAAGTCCCTCATAATTTACTCTTCTCCTCCACCCTCTCTATGCTTCACCTGAGTCCTATACTTGGAGAACAAACTTTCTGTTCAACTCTAGCCATTTCAACAAGAACATGTGAAATTCTCCAATTTCATTGAAAGTCCACGTTTCCCCCTGGAAGAGGATGTTCAGTTTTGCTGGGTAGTTGATTCTCGGTTTCATTGCAAGCTCTTTTTGCCTTCCAGAATATTATAGTTCAAGTCATTCGAACACTTAATGTGAATGATGCAAAGTCCTGTGTGATCCTGACTGTAACTCCACAATATTTGACTTGTTTTCTTCTGTTTGCTTATAGTATTTTCTCTTTGATTTGGGAGTTTTGGAACTTAGCTATAATATTCTTGGGGATTATTATTTTTTTTTTTTGGTCTCCTTCAGGAGATCAGTGGATTCTTGCAATTTCTATTTTACCCTCTGCTTCTCAGGAAATTTTCCAGGAGAAAATCTTTAAAAATATAATCAATGCCCCTTTTCCTGATAATGACTTTAAAGTAGCTCAATAATTTTTAAATTGTCTCACCTGGATCTGTTATCTAGGTCAGTTTTTTTCTCTCCATTTTTTTTTTACAAGGCAATGGGATTAAGTGGAATGCCCAAGGTCACACAGCTAGGTAAGGATTAAGAGTCTAAAGCAGGACTTCAACTCTGAGCATCCTGACTTCAAGGCCAGTGATCTATCCCTAGCTGCCCCCAGTTTTTTTTTAATGAAATATTTCATATTTTCAACTAGTTTTTCATTCCTTTGGTTTTGCTTAATAGTTCTTGATTCCTCAAATAGTTATTGGCTTCCTTTAGCTGCATTCTATATATTGAGGAGTTTTTTCCTCCATAGAGCTTTCTTATCCCCTTTTCCATCTGGTCAATTTTGATTTTTAAGCTATTCTTCTCAATAGTAGCTATTTGGATGTTTGTTTTTTTTCGGAACAGACCTAAACTGCTTTTTAACATGTTGTTTTCTTTGGGATTTTTTGGTGTCTCCTTCACCTAGCTGCTGACTTGGTTTTCATGATTTTCCTGGATCCCTCTCATGTTTCCTCCCAGTTTTTCCTCCACCTCCCTTACTTGATTTTCAGAATTCTTTTTGAGTCCTTCCATATCCTGAGCCAATTACTATTTTTCTTAGAGGCTTTGGATACAAAAACTTGGACTTTGACATCTTTTGAGTTTGTGTTTCAATTCTCCATGGGATCAAAGTAATTATCTAAGGTCAAGTTGCTTTTATTTTCTTTGTTTATTCATGTCCTTAACCTGTGCCCTGGTTCTGGGGTCCTTCCCAACATTTTAAGTTCTTATTAGGACACAAACCCCCACCTTCAGGGACATCAATTCTTTTTGTTAAAATGTTTATATAAGGCAATGACGATATGTTACTTGCCCAGGGTCACACTGTTTGTTAGGTAAGTATTAAGTGTGTGAGGCAGGACTAGAATTCAGGTCCTCCTGACTCCAGGGCTGGGGTGCTATCCACTTGGGGATCTCAATGCTTTTGATATCTTATGAGAGGTTCTGACCGCTCTCCTGCCAGTCCGGTCCCTGGATGACCACAAGCGCTCCCTCTGCCTGGAGTTGTGAGGAGGGTCGTGTCCCACTATGGGGGAACGGGGACCCGGAGGGCGACCGGGATGTAAACACGGAAAAGACGGAATCTGAATGTGGAAAAAGCCACAAGGTCCTGAGGCCTCACCCGTCTCCCCCTGCCCTTTCCCTCCTGGGGGCCGAGCACGGGGCCGCCGGGTCGGGGTCCGGGCCGCATGGAGCAGGAGCCGACACCCCAGGGAGCCCGAGGCTGGAGCCCCCGGGCCCGGCCACACGGCCGCCCCCCCCAGCCCGAGGAGCAGGGCCTCCCCGGGGCCTTGCGGCTTACCTGCGGCTGCAGCACCGCCTCCCTGCACCTGGCCATCTCCTGCAGCCGGCGGAGCCCCGGGGCAGGCTTCTGGAAGCTTCTGGAGGAGAGCTCCGGAGCAGCCTCCTCTCAGGCGGCCATCTTGGCTCTGCTCCAGCCCCGCCCCCAGCCTGGGGGGGGGGGGGCTCCCGGGGCCTCAGCAGAGGCTGCTCTGCCCCGCCGCTGCGCCCCCTGGAGGCCGCCCCCGGCGCTGCCCGGGCCTCCTGCTGCCGCCCCCTCCTCGCCTCCCTGCCCCGAGCCTGGCGCCAAGGGCCCCACTGGCTCCTGGGGGCTTCACAGACCTTCTGGGACCCGAGAGTCTGCATTTGGGTCCTAAGAGCCTGCCGGGGCTGATGCGGGATCTCTTTCAGGAGGGGAGCAGGCACGGGCCCGAATTCTCTTTTAGCCTCTAAATCCAAGCTATCATGGAGGATCTCTAGAGATATCATGTTTAGATGCTTTCTTTGCCTGTGTTCCTTCCAGTAGTCCTATAATTCTTCTTTTTTTTTACTCCGAAATTTTTAAAAAATTTTTTTACTCTTATCATTTTCATTTGAAATTTTTTTATTCCTATATTTCTTTTTCAAATAAAATATTAAAAGACATTTATTTATTTTTTAGTCCAATACTTCTTCATTTAACTCTCCTCATGCCATTGTCCCAGTCAGTTTTTGTTTCCTTTGAGATATTTCACCTTTTCTCCTTTGTTTTTCCTTCTTTTCACTGTTTTTTTTGTCTCTTAATTCTCAAGGAGTCATTAATTTTCCATTTCCCAATTCTGCTTTTTAGGGATTACTTTCTTATTAAGCAAGATTTCTTTTCCCCAAGTTTTACAACTACTGTTTCTGACAAAGGTCTCATTTCTAATATATACAGAGAACTGAGTCGTATTTTTTTTTTAAAAAAGCCATTCACCAGTTGAAAAATGGTGAAAGCATATGCAAAGGTTATTTACAGATATGAAGAAAAAAGGAATCCATAATCATATGAAAAATTGCTCTAAATCATTACTTCTTAGAAAAATGTAAATTTAAACATCTCTGAGGTGCCACCTCACACCTCTCAGAGTGGTCAATATGACCAGAAAGGTCAATGATCAATGGTGGAAGGGTTCTGAGAAATCCTGGACACTAATGCATTATTGGTGGAGCTCTGAACTCATCCAACCTTTCTGGAGAGAAACTTGGAATTACGACCAAAGGGCAACAAATATGTGTATAGCTTTTGATCCAGCAATATTACTACTGGGTCTATACCCTGAAGAGATGATGAAAAAGAGGTAAAAACATCACTTGTCCAAAAATATCCATACCAGCCTCATTTTTGATGGAAAAGATTTGCAAATCAAGTAATGTGGTATATGTATGTCATAGAACACTATTGTTCTATTAGAAACCAGGAGGGATGGGACTTCAGGTAACCATGGAGGGATTTGCATGGACTGATGCTGAGTGAGATGAGCAGAACCAGAAAAACACTATACACCCTAACAGCAACATGGAAGTGATGATCAACCTTAATGGACTCACTCATTCCATCAGTGCAACAATCTGGGACAATTCTGGGCTGTCTGCAATGGAGAATACCATCTGTATCCAGATAAAGAGCCGAGGAGTTTGAACAAAGACCAAGGACTATTCCCTTCAATTTAGAAAAAAAAAAAACGGATTTTGTATTGTCTGAGTTTGTTATCTCTTATACTTTATGGCTCTTCATTAAGGATATGATTTCATGGAGTGGAAAGGAGGCATAGTGGATAGAGTACCAGCCTTGGAATCAGGAGTACCTTGGGTTCAAGTAACCTCAGACACTTAATAGTTACCTAGCTTTGTGGCCTTTTACAAGTCACTTATCCCCATTGCCTTGCAAAAAAAAATATGATTTCTCTCTCATCACATTTAATTTGGATCGATATACAACATGGAAACAATGCAAAGACTGACAAATTGTTTTCTGCAGGGGAGTAAGGAATTAAAATTGGGGGAAAAATTCTAAAATCAAAATAAATAAAATCTTTAATTAAGAAAGAAAAAAGAAAAAAAAGAAGACAATAAAAAAGATGTCTTCATACCAATGTAAAGATTGAAATACTGTCTTCGGGGGGGGGTGGGGGAAGGAAGCCAGGGGGGAAAATTGTAACATTAAAAATAAATAAAATCTATCTTTTATTTTTAAAAAAAGGTTTCTTTTTCCATTTGGCCAAGTTTGCTTTTTAAGAGTTCTTTTACTCTGTGATTTTTTTTGTATCTCCCTTTCCAAATGACCAATTCTGCTTTTTAAGGAGTTCTCTTCCATGGATTTTGGTGCCACTTTTACCATTTGATTGATTTTAATTCTTAGGGCATTGTTTTTTTCCTTTATTTTTTGTGCCTCTTTCACCAAACTATTATATTCTCTTTTCATTATTTTCTGTCATTGCTCTCATTTCTTTTCACAATTTTTTTCCCTAGCATTCTTAACTACTCTTGTTGGGTTTGGATCTAATTAGACTTTTATAGTAGATATAAAGGATTTTTATCCCAAGACCCAACTTCTTAGCTTAATGTTTACTATTCATCAAAAATTACTGAGAAAATGGGACAAGAATCAGGCAAAAATGATGTTATAGACTAGCAAGTTCTTCATACATTATATCAAGATAAGGATATATAGTAGATATAAAAGATATATATCTTTTATGTTTTTGAAAGATACATATTGAATTTTCATTTAGGAATAAACCAAAATATTTGCGACCAATATAATGTATTTGGGAGTCTACCTGTGAAGATAAACCTAGGAACTATATATATATATATATATATATATACACAAACAATTCAAAACAAATTAAAATCAGATCTGGAAAAATAATAATTGCTCATGGGCAGGCCAAGTCAATATAATAAGAATGACAATTCTATAAAAATTAATTTAATTATTCAGGGCCACAGCAATTAAACAACCAAAATCTCTTTTATAGGGCTAGGAAAAAATAATGATGAAATTCACCTGAAAGAACAAAAGCACAAGAATATCAAGGGAATTTTATTTTTTGAAGATAGCCTAGCAGTTTCAGAGTTCAAACTGCAGTAGAAAATGGTAATCATCAAAACAATCTGGTATTACCTAGGAGTTAGAGTTACAGATCAGTGAAGTAGACTGGACTAAACAATACATAATAGGTAATGACCATGGTAATCTCATGTTTGTCCAATCCAAAGACCCCATTTTTTGTACAAGAATTCACCGTTTATAAGAACTGATAGAAAAACTTGAAAAGCAGTTCATATGAAAGTACATATACACCAACTTCTAACACTATCTATCCAAATAAGGTCAAACTGGGTACATGATTCTCATAAATGTATGATAATAAGTAAATTAGGGGAGCATGAAGGAAAAAGGCATGTTCTATCGAAGAGAGTTTCTCAGTCACAAGCATAGGCCTATTCTCTGTTTTAGTATGTAAATGAAAATGATCATTTTATTTAGTATTAGTAAAGTTTAGAAGAAAAAATGATTTTTAAAAAACATTTTACCTTTTTAAGGTAAAATGGGGTTGATTAAGTGAGTTGCCCAAGGTCATAAAGCTAGGCAATTTTGAAGTGTCTGAGAAGGTACTTGAAGTCAGACCCTCCTGAATTCATGGCCAGTTCTCTATCAGTCCAGCTGGCCACCAGTTGTTTTTTTTTCCCCAATGAGATATTTCATATTTTCTTGTAGCTTTTCATTTCTTTAGTTTAATTGTTTCTTGATTCCTCACAAATATGTAGGCTTCCCGTAACTCCATTCTATATTTAAAAGAGTTAAATTTTCCATAGAACTTTCTTATCTGCTTTTCCATCTGCTTTTCCTCAGTAACTATTTGGATTACTTTTCCCATTAGACTTAACTGGTTTTTTACATGTTGTTTTCTTTGGTATTTTCGGTATCTCCAACCTAGCTGCTGACTTGGTTTTCATGATTTTCCTGCATCCCTCTCATTTTCCTTCCCACTTTTTCCTCTGCCTCCCTTACTTGATTTTAAAAATCTTTTTTGAGACCTTCCAAATACTGAGCCAAATTCTTCTTTTTCTTGGAGGCTTTGGATACAGAACCTTGGAATTTGCCAACTTCTGAATCTGTTTTGGGATCCTCCATGGGATCAAAGCAATTTTCTAAGGTCAGGCTCTTTTTGTTTTCTGTTGTTTACTCATTTCCTTATACTGTGAACTGATTTTGGGCTGCTTCCTGAACATTTAAATCATTATTGGGATAACCCCCCCCAGGGATCTCAATTCATTTCTATTTAAATTACTTTTTAAGGCAATGAGGTTAAGTATCATGCCCAAAATTACACAGCTAGGAAAGTATTAAGTACTTGAGATAGGACTTGAAGTGAGATCCTCCTGACCATTTGCCTGATTCTCTATCCAACTAGCTACCCCCATTTGGTTTTTTTTTCTAATGAGATATTTCATATTTTCTTTTGGTCTTTGATTTCTTTAATTTATTGTTTCTTGATTCCTCACAAATTTATCGAGTTATATTAGCTCCATTCTATATTCTGAGGAGTTCTTTTCTCCCTAGAGCTTTCTCATCTCCTTTTCCATCTGGTCAATTTTGATTTTGAAGCTATTCTTCTCAACAGTAGCTATTTGAATGGTTTTTTTTCCATCAAACCTGAACTGGTGTTTAACATCTTGTTGTCTTTGGCATTTTTAGGTGTCTCCTTCACCTAGCTGCTGACTTGGTTTTCATGACTTTCCTGCATCCCTCATGTTTTCTTCCCATTTTTTCCTCTATGTCCCTTACTGGATTTTCAAAATCTTTTTTGAGCCATTCAATACCCTGAGCCCAATTCCTATTTTTCTTTGAGGCTTTGGATACAGAACCTTGGACTTTACCATCTTCTGAGTCTCTGTTTCGATCCTCCATGTGACCAAAGTAATTATCCAAGGTCAGGCTCCTTTTTTTTTCTTTGTTTACTCTTGTCCTTAACCTATGCCCTGGTTCTGGGGTCCTTCCCAACATTTTGAGTTATTATTGGAACACCTACTCCCACCTCCAGGAACCTCAAATTCATTTTTTTTTCATTTTAATTTAAGGCAATGAAGCTAAGTGACGATTGTTAGGTATGTATTGAGTGTGTGAGGCAGGTCTTGAATTCAGTTCCTCCTGACTCCAGGGCTGGTATTCTATCCACTACAGGACCTGAATTATTTTAATATCTTATGGGAGGTTCTGACTGCTCTCCCGCCCAGTCTGGTCCCTGGATGACCACAAGCACTCCCTCTGCCTGGAGTTGTGAGGAGGGTCCCTTCCCAGTATTCACCAAAAATTACCAAGAAAGTGGGACAACAATCTGGCAAAAATGAAGTTATAGACGACCAAGTTCTTCACACTAATCAAGATAAGGATATATATATATATATATATATATATATATATATATATATGATATAAAAGAAAAATAACTTTGATTTTTTGAAAGTTACATATTGGGATAAGAACTCATTATTTGACAGAAAAACTGGAAAATCCACATCTCACACCCTATACCAAATTAAGGTCAAAATGGGTAACAAAATTTTGACTTAACAATAAAATAGATAAATTAATAAACCCAAAAGATATTCTGTCTCTCCAAGCTATGGAAAAGGGATAAATTTATGACCAAACAATAATTAGGGCACATTATAAAAGTGCAAAATGAATGATTGTTACTACATTAAATGTAAAAGTTTTATACTAATAAAATCAATGGTGCCAAAATGAAAAGAAAAGCAAAAGCTGGGAAACAATCTTCACAACCAGAAGTCCTGACAAAGGTCTCATTTCTAAAACATAGAGAGAATTGCATCAAATTTATAAGGTCACAAATCATTCACCAATTGATAAATGGTCAAAGGATATGAACAGACAGTTTTCCAAATCACTATAGAATACAGAAATGCAAGTTAAAACAACAGTGAGGTATCATCTCACAGTTATTAGATTAGTCCAGATGAGAAAAAGGGAAAATAGTTGAAGTTGGAGAGGTTGCGGGATGATTCAGACATAAATGCATTCCTGGTGCAACTGTGAATGTATTCAAAATTTCTGGAGAGAGAAATACAAAACTATTCCCAAAGAGCAATAAAACTGTTCATACCCTTTGACTCAGCAATTCCAATTCTAGGACGATATCAGGAAGAAATTGTAAAAAATGGAAAAAGTCCTACATGTTCCAAAATATTCATTGCAGCACTTTTTTACAGGGGCAAAGAATTGGAAATTAAGATTTCCACCAATTGGGGAATGGCTAAACAAGGTATGGTACATGAATACTATAGAATACTATTGTTCTATAAGAAACAATAAGTGGTCAGAGTCTGGAGAAGTATCAAATGTTTTATGGGATCTAATGCTGAGCGATAGGAGTTACAGCCCAGAGAACAATTTACACATCAACATCATGACAAGAACAACCTTAATGGAAGCAACCCCTCTCAGCAGTCCAGAGAGCTAGAACAACCATAATTGACAGATTAGGGACTGTATTATCCACAACCAGAGGAAGAAAAGCAGAAACAAACACAGAATAAAAATTAAAATCTCCTACCAAATGTCATGAACACTTTATAAAATTGATGTCTTATGTGTCTCCTTCCATTAACCCCATTTCCACATGCCAAAAATAACTTGTAAATGTTTAAGAAAATTTGTATGTAAAATGCTAACCTGACTGTTCCCAATTAAGGGCAGGGGAGTGGGAACAGAGCAGGGAGGAAAACCTTGTAATTTGGAAATATGTATTAAAAATAGATGAAAATAAATAAAATAATTTTTAAAAAGGAAGGTACATTTTGAATTTGTTATATCATTTAAGAATAAAGCAAAATTACTGTAGTCAATATAAACTATTTGGCAATCTACCTGCGAAGACAAACCTAGGGACTATATATGAACAATTCAAAACAATTTGCACACTAATAAAACAAGATCTAGAAAATTAATAATTGCTCATGTGCAGGCCAAGTCAATACAGTATGAAAGACAATTCTAAGTAAATTAAGTTACTTATTCAGGAACAAACCAATCAACCAATCAAAATTTATTTTATAGAGCTAGGAAAAACATGATGATAAAATTCACCTGAAAGAACAAAAGTATAAGAATATCTAGAGGGGTGGCTAGGTGGCGCAGTGGATAAAGCATCAGCTCTGGAGTCAGGAGTACCTGGGTTCAAATGTGGTCTCAGACACCTTACAATTACCTAGCCGTGTGGCCTTGGGCAAGCCACTTAACCCCATTTGCCTTGCAAAAACCTTAAAAAAAAAACAATATCTAGGGAATTTATTTTAAGATGGCCTAGCAGTTTCAGACTTCAAACTACATTAGAAAATGGTAGTCATCAAAACAATCTGGTATTGCCTAGGAATTAGCGTTACGATGAAGTAGCCTGGATATATATAATACATAATAGGTAATGACCATAGTAATCTAATGTCTGGCCAATGCAGCAAAGACCCCAGTTTTTGGACAAGAATTCACTGTTTGATAAAAACCTGCTAGGAAAACCTTGAAAGCCTTTTATAAGAAAGTAGAAATATACCAACTTCTCACATCATCTGCACAAATATGGTCAAAATAGGTACATGATTGTAATAAAAGGATGATAATAAGCAAATCAGGGGAGCATGAAGGAGAAAGGCAAGCTCTATGGAAGAGCATTTCACGCTTACAAGCATAGGCCTATTCTCTGTTTTACTATGTGAATGAAAATGATCATAAAGTTTAGTATCTGTAAAGTTTAGAATAAAAACTAATATTTAAAGAAATTTTATTTATTTAATGCAGTGGGGTTACATAAGTTGCCCAAGGCCACACAGTTAGGCAATTAAGTGTCTGAGACAGGAATTGAACTCATATCCTCCTGATTTAGGGCCAGTGCTCTATTCACCAAGATACCCCCAATTTTTTTTCCCAATGAGATATTTCAAATTTTCTTCTAGTTTTTCATTTCTATGGTTTTATTTTTTCTTCATTCCTCACAAATTTATAGGCTTCTTTTTGCTTCATTCTATATATAATGGAGTTGTTTTCTTATCTCCTTTTCCATTAGGCCAATTTTGATTTTTAAGCTATTCTTCTCAACAATAGCTATCTGAATTGCTTTTTCCACTGGAACTAAACTAGTTTTTAACATGTTTTCTTTGGCATTTTTTAGTGTCTCCTTCACCTACCTACTGAGTTCGTTTTCACGATTTTCCAGCATCCCTCTCGTTTTTGTTCCTGATTTTTCTTCTACATCCCTTGCTTGATTTTTTTTTTTTAGGTTTTTGCAAGGCAATGGGGATAAGTGGCTTGCCCAAGGCCACACAGCTAGGTAATTATTAAGTGTCTGAGACAAGATTTGAACCCAAGTACTCTTGACTCCAGGGCAGGTGCTCTTATCACTGCGCCACCTAACTGCCCCAGTGCGCCACCTAAGTGCCCCAGTGCACCACCTAGCCGTCACCCTTGCTTGATTTTCAAAATGTTATTCGAGCCCTTACATATGCTGTACCCAATTCCTATTTTTTCTTGGAGATTCTGGATGCAGAAGCTTGGATGTTGCCATCTTTTAAGTCTATTTTGGGATTCTCCATGCAATTAAAGTAATCGTCTAAGGTCAGGATTTTTTTTCTTTCTTTACCCATTTCCTAATCCTGAATCCTGGTTTTGGGGTACTTACAGAACTTTTGAATCATTATTGTGACAAACCCCCCAGGGATTCAATTCAATTATATTTAAATATTTATTTAAGACAATGAGGCTAAGTAACATGCCCAAGAATACCCAACTAGTAAAGGATTAAGTGTGGGAGGCAGGACTAGAATTCAGGTCCTCCTGACTCCAGGGCTGGGGTGCTATCCACTTGGGGACCTCAATTCTTTTAATATCTTATGAGAGGCTCTGACCGCTCTCCTGCCAGTCCGGTCCCTGGATGACCACAAGCGCTCCCTCTGCCTGGAGTTGTGAGGAGGGTCGTGTCCCACTATGGGGGAACGGGGACCCGGAGGGCGACCAGGATGTAAACACGGAAAAAGCCGGAATCTGAATGCGGAAAAAGCCACAAGGTCCTGAGGCCTCGCCCGTCTCCCCCCGCCCTTTCCCTCCTGGGGGCCGAGCACGGGGCCGCCGGGTCGGGGGTCCGGGCCACATGGAGCAGGAGCCGACACCCCAGGGAGCCCGAGGCTGGAGCCCCCGGGCCCGGCCACACGGCCGCCCCCCCCAGCCCGCGGAGCAGGGCCTCCCTGGGGCCTTGCGGCTTACCTGCGGCTGCAGCACCGCCTCCCTGCACCTGGCCATCTCCTGCAGCCGGCGGAGCCCCGGGGCAGGCTTCTGGAAGCTTCTGGAGGAGAGCTCCGGAGCAGCCTCCTCTCAGGCGGCCATCTTGGCTCTGCTCCAGCCCCGCCCCCAGCCCAGGGGGGGGGGGCTCCCGGGGCCTCAGCAGAGGCTGCTCTGCCCCGCCGCTGCGCCCCCTGGAGGCCGCCCCCGGCGCTGCCCGGGCCTCCTGCTGCCGCCCCCTCCTCGCCTCCCTGCCTCGAGCCTGGCGCCAAGGGCCCCACTGGCTCCTGGGGGCTTCACAGACCTTCTGGGACCCGAGAGTCTGCATTTGGGTCCTAAGAGCCTGCCGGGGCTGATGCGGGATCTCTTTCAGGAGGGGCGCAGGCACGGGCCCGAATTCTCTTTTAGCCTCTAAATCTAAGCTATCCTGGAGGATCTCTAGAAATATCGTGTTTAGATGCTTTCTCTGCCTATGTTCCTTCAGGTAGTCCTATAATACTTTTGTTTTTTACTCCTATAATTTTTTTAAATTTTTTTAGTATTATAATTCTTTAACAAATTATTATATGGGGGGGCGGAGCCAAGATGGCGACATGAAGGGATCGAGTCTTAGGAGGTCTCTGAGAAAAACTCATAAACTAAGGACTCTAAACTTTCGAGAGACAGAACCCACAAAGGGACCCAGTGAGGCAGTTCTCCTACTCAAGGTAACCTGGAAAACAGCAGAAAGGCTCTGCTCCTCGGGGTTGGAGGGGTAGAGGGAGTGAAGAGAGAGAGAGACTGCAGAGCTCTGTCCTCTGCCCCTGGAACAGGACTCTGGGGCTCTGACCACATTCAGATCCTGATCCCAGTCTAGGCCCCCCTATAGAACAGCAGGGCCCCCCCACCTCAGCCCTGTGGCAGAGGGGGGCACTAATGGACATTCACAGACCAGGAGGGAGGACAGAACCTCACACCCTGAGACCCTTGTGGGAGTGTCCCAAAAGCTCAGGAAGCACCCCCCAAAAAACAGGCTTAGGCTGGGAAAATGAACAAAGAAACAAGAGGAAGACCATTGAGAAATATTTTGCAAATGAGCCCAAGAAGGATCAAAATACTCAGTCTGAAGATGAGGAAGCAGCTCCTGCATCTAAAGACTCCAAGAAAAACAGAAATTGGGCTCAGGCTATGATAGAGCTCAAAAAAGGCATTGAAGATCAAATGAGGGAGTTAGAAGAAAAACTGGGAAAAGAAAGGAGAGAGATGCAGGAAAAACATGAAAATGAAGTTAGCAGCTTAGTCAAGGAAATCCAAAAAAATGCTGAAGAAAATAGCATGCTAAAAAACAGCTTAGGTCAAATGGATAAAACAGTTCAAAAAGTTATTGAGGAGAAGAATGCTTTAAAAAGCAAAATTGGCCAGATGGAAAAAGAGATAAGAAAACTCTCTGAGGAAAACAAATCCTTCAGACAAAGAATAGAATTCAGGGAGATTGATGAATTTACCGGAAATCAGGAATCAATACTTCAAAACCAAGAAAATTAAAAATTAGAAGAAAATGTGAAACATCTCATTGAAAAAACAACTGATATGGAAAACAGACTTAGGAAAGATAATTTGAAAATTATTGGAATACCTGAAAGTCATGATCAGGAAAAGAGCCTTGACATCATTTTCAAAGAATTACTACAGGAAAATTGCCCTGATATTCTAGAAGCAGAGGGCAAAATAGAAATGGAGAGAATCCACCGATCCCCCCGAGAAAGAGATCCCAAAAAACCAACCCCCAGGAATATTATAGCCAAGTTCCAGAACTCCCAAGTCAAAGAGAACATATTACAAGCAGCCAGAAGGACACAGTTTAAATATGGTGGAGCTGAAGTCAGGATCACACAGGACTTAGCAGCAGCTACATTGGAAGCTCATAGGGCTTGGGATATAATATACCGGAAGGCAAAAGAGCTTAGAATGCAGCCAAGAATGAACTACCCAGCAAGGCTGAATGTCCTCTTCCAGGGAAAAAGATGGACTTTCAATGAACCAGGGGAATTTCAAAGGTTCCTTTTGGAATGGCCAGAGCTGAACAGAAGGTTTGATCTTCAGATACAGGACTCGGGTGAAGCATGGAGAGTGGAGGAGAGGGGGGAAATATGAGGAACTTAATGAGGATGAACTGCATGTATAGAAAAATGATACTGATAATATTCATATGAACCTTCTCAGTTAATAGAGCAGGTAGAGGGAGCTTTTATAGTTGAAGCACAGGAGAAAGCTGAATTAGAAGATAAAATATGGTGTAAAAATGGAGTCAATAAGAAAAAAAGGGAAATGGAATGGGAGAAAGAAAAAGGAGAGGGGAAATAGTCCAAGCTATTTCACCTAATGAGATTTTTTTTTTATTACAATGAGCTATTGCAATGATATGGAAGGGGGGAGGCAAGGGGGGAATGATGGAACCTTTGCTCTCATCAGAGATGGCTAGGAGAGGAAACAGCATATATACTCAATGGGGTATAGACATCTGGAGTAAGAAGGAGGGGGAAGCAGGGGGAAGGGGTGGGGATGTGAATAAAGGAGGAGAGGATGGACCATGGGGGGACAGTGGTCAGATATAACACATTTTCTTTCCAAGGGGCTGGGATTGGATGGCCTGCCCAGGACCATAGGGCCAGGTGGATGCTGGGCCTCAGGGGTGGTATGGGGGCTCAGGGCTTCTTGGCCCCAGCACCAGGGATCTGTCTGCTGTGCCACTCAGCAACCCTACAGCAGAGTCAGAGTGAAAGGAGAGAGAAAATATAGTACATGGTAGTGGAGAAATATGAAAGGAGGGAGTTGCGATCAGCAATGGCAACGGTGGAAAAATATGGAAGTAACTTTTGTGATGGACTTATCATAAAGAATGTGATCCACTCACGACAGAGTTGATGATGTTGGAACAAAGACTGAAACATATTTTTTGTTATTATTATTTGGGGGAGGGTGCAGGGCAAGTGGGGCTGGGTGGCCTGCCTGGGGCCACATAACAGGGTGATCATTGGGTGTCTGGGGCTGGATTCGGACCCAGGTGCTCCTGGCTCAAGGGCCAATGCTCTGTCTGCCACCCAGCCACCCCTACTATTATTACTATTTTATTTTATTTTGGGTCTTTTTTTTTCTTCTTTTTGGTTTTTTGCAGGGCAGTGGGGATCGGGTGGCTTGCATGTCATATGGCTGGGTGATTATTGGATTTACAAGGCTGGATGTGGACTCGGGTGCTCGTGGCTCCAGGGCTGGTGCTTCGTACGTTGCACCACCTGGCCATACCTACAATAATTACTATTATTTTTTTTCTCCCCCTTTACTTTTTTGCCCAAGCAAGTCTATCTATATTCATGGGGGGAACGGTATTTTGTTTACTTGTAAACAAGTATATTTTATTAATGTAAAGAAAAACATTTGTACAAAATGAGAATAAAAAATAAATTTAAAAAAGAAATTATTTTATTCCTATATTTGTTTCATTAAAAAAATTCAAAAGTCCTATAATTACTTTTTTAATCCTATACTTCTTAATTGAACTCTTCCCAAGCCATTGCCACAGTCAGTTTTTTTTCCCCTTTGAGATATTTCACCTTTTCTCCTATTTTTCCTTCCTTTGACTCTTTTTGTCTCTTCATTCTCATGGAGTCATTAATTTTCCATTTCCCCATTTCTGCTTTTTAGAGATTACTTTCTTCAGCAAGATTTCTTTTTCCCCAGTCTTTACAACTAATGTTTCTGACAACAGTCTCATTTCTAAAATATACAGAGAACATTTTTTTTAAAGAAGCCATTCACCAGTTGACAAATGGTAAAGGATATGCAAAGGTTTTTTACAGATTGAGAAGATGAAAGCAATCCATAATCATATGAAAAATTGCTCTAAATCATTACTTCTTAGAGAAATGCAAATTAAAGCTTCTCTGGGGTAGCACCTCACACCTCTCAGACTGGCCAATATGAACAGAAAGGACAATGATCAATGCTGGAAGGGATGTGGGAAATATGGGAAACTAATACATTATTGGTGCAGCTTTGAATTCATCCAACCTTTCTGGAGAGAAATTTGGAATTGCCCAAAGTGCAACAAAAATGTGCATACCCTTTGACCAACAATACCACTACTGGGTCTATACCCTGAAGAGATGATGAAAAAGAGTAAAAACATCACTTGTGCAAAAATATTCATAGCAGCCCTGTTTGTGGTGGCAAAGAATTGAAAATCAAGTAAATGTCCTTCAGTTGGGGAATGGCTTAGCAAACTGTGTTTTATGTATATCATAGAACGCTATTGTTCTATAAGAAAGCAGGAGGGACAGGAATTCAGGGAAAGATTTGCATAAACTGATGCTAAGGGAGATGAGTAGAACCACAAAAACACTGTACACCCTAACAGCAACATGGGGTGATGACAAACCTTGATGAAGTCACTCATTCCATCAGCGCAACAACCTGGGACAATTCTGGGCTGTCTGCAATGGAGAATACCATCTGTATCCAGATAAAGAGCTGAGGAGTTTCAACAAAGACCAAGGACTATTCCCTTTATTGTTTTTTTTTTTTTAGGTTTTTGCAAGGCAAATGGGGTGAATTGGCTTGCCCAAGGCCACACAGCTAGGTAATTATTAAGTGTCCGAGACCAGATTTGAACTCAGGTACTCCTGACTCCAGGGCTGGTGCTTTGTCCACTGTGCCACCTAGCCACCCCTTTTTTCCTTCTTTTGACTCTGTTTTTTTGTCTCTTCATTCCTATGGAGTTAATAAATTTTCCATTTGCCCAATTCTGCTTTGAAAGAATTATTTTCTTTAGCAAGATTTCTTTTCCCCCAATATAAAGTCTAATAGACTGTCTTCTATGGAGGGGTGGGGAAGGAAGCCAGATTAGAGGGAAACTTGTAATATTCAATATATAAAATCTTTCTTTTAATCTAAAATAAAGATTTCTTTTGACATTTGGCAAATTTTGCTACAGAAGAGTTCTTGAACTCTATGATTTTTTGCATCTCCCTTTCCATTTGACCAATTCTACTTTTTAAGGAGTTCTCGTCAGTAGATTTTTGTGCCTCTTTTACCATTTCACAGATTCTAATTTTTATGTTATTGTTTTTTTCCTTTATTTTTTTTTTGCCTCTTTTACCAACCTATTAATTCCCTTTTCATAATTTTCCTTCATTACACTCATTTCTTTTCCTAATGTTTTTTCTCTACCACTCCTAACTACTCTTCTTGGGTTTAGATCTAATTAGCCTTTTATTGTAGCTATAAAGGTTTCATAAACCCAAGACCCAACTTTTAACCTTAATATTTACTATTCCTTAAAAATTACTGATAAAATAGAACAATCTGGCCAAAATGAAGTTATAGATTATCAAGTTTGTCATACCTTACATCAAGATAAGTATAGATACCGCAGATATTAAAACATAAATAACTTTGATTTTCTGAAAGTTACATATTGGTAAATGAACTCACTATTTGACAAAAAGTGTTGGAAAAACTGGAAAATCCACATCTCACACCCTGTATCAAATTAAGGTAAAAAGGGATACTATATTTAGACATTACAATAGCATAGATAAATCAATAGACCAAAAAAATGTTCTGTCTCTCTGATCTATGGAAAAGGGATAAATGTATGACCAAATAAGTATTATAAACTAGAAAATGAATGATTTTGCCTATATTTAATAAAGCAGTTTTGCACTTATTAAAGAAATACTGCCAAAATGAGAAGAAAAGAAAAAGCTGGGAAACAATCTTCACAACCAGGAGTTCTGAGAAAGGTCTCATTTCTAAAACATAGAGATCATTGCATCAAATTAATAAGGACACAGATCCGTCCCCAACTGACAAATGGTCAAAGGATATGAACGGACACTTTCCCAAAACACTACTGATTAGAGAAATGCAAATTAAACAATAATGAGGTAACATCTCACAGCTAGTACATTAGTCCAGATGAGAAAAAGGGAAAATGATCAATATTGGAGACGTTGTGGGAGTATTGGACATAGATCCATTGCTGGTGGAAACGTGAATGGATCCAACACTTCTGCAGAGCAATATGGAACTATATCCAAAGAGCAATAAAACTCTTCATACCCTTTGACCCAGCAATTCCAATTCTGGGTCTGTATCCAGAAGAAATTGTAAAAAATGGAAAAAGTCCTACATGTTCCAAAATATTCACTGCAGGTCTTTTTGTAGTGGCAAAGAATTGGAAATTGAGGAGATGTCCACCAATTGCAGAATGGCTAAACAGGTTATGGTACATGAATACTATGGAATATTATCATTATAAAAGAAACAATAAGTGGTCAGACTCTGGAGAAGCATCGAATGTCTTATGGGATCTAATGCAGAGCGTTAGGAGCTAGAGCCAAGAGAACAATTTACATATCAACATTATGAGATGAACAACCCTGATGGAAGGAACCCCTCCTCAGCAGTCCAGAGAGCTAGGAAATCCATATTTGATAGATTTTGGACTGTATTATCCACAACTAGAGGATGACACACACAAGAAAAGTCACAGAAGAAAAAACTTCTACCAAATCTCATGAACACTTCATAAAAATTATCTCTTCTGTGTCTCTTATTTCCTCATAGCCAAAATTACTTTTAAGTATATTTAACAAAATATGTATGTAAAATGCTAACCAGACTGTTCCCAAATGAGGGGAGGTTTGGGAATGGAGGGTATAGGAAATCTTTGCAACTTGCAAATATGCATTACAAATAGATGAAAATACGGAAATTATGTAATTTAAATAAAAAGAAAGTTGCATAATAAAATTGTTATAACATTTAAGATTAAAGGAAAATAATTGTAGACAATATAAACTATTTGGAAATCTACCTGTAAAGACAAACCTAAGAATTATATATGAAAAATTCAGAACAATTTTCACATGAATAAAATCAGATCTGGAAAAATAACATTTGTTCATAGGCAGGCCAAGTCAATACAATAAGAATGACAATTCTATACAAGTTAATTTACTTATTCAAGGCCAAACCAGTCAAAGAAACAAAATCTTATTTTATAGAGCTAAGAAAAAACGATAAAATTCATTTGAAAGAAAAAAGGAGAAGAATATGGAGGGACTTTTTTTAAGATAGCCTAAAAATCTGACTCAAACTGCATTAGAAAATGGTAATCATCAAAACAATCTTGTATTGCCTAGGAGTTAGAGTTACCCATAAGTGAAGTAGAATGGACATGTAATGAATAATAGCTAATGACCAATGCAATTTAGTGTCAAGCCAATCTAAAGACACCAGTTTCTGGACAAGAATTCACTCTTTGATAAAGACTGATAGAAAAACTGGAAAGCAGTTCATAGGAAAGTACATATACACCAGCTTCTTATGCCATCTACCCAATTAATGTGAACTGGGTACACGATTCTGATAAAAGATGATAATAAGCAAATAAGGGGAGCATCAAAGAAAAAGGCAAGTTCTGTGGAAGAGAGATCTACACTTTGCAGCATTGACCTATACTTAGTTTTTTTATGTAAATGAAAATGATCATTCTACTTAGTATATGTTAAGTTTAGAATAAAAAAAATCATTAAATATTATTATTTATTCAAGGCAGTGGTGTTAAATGAGTTGCCCAAGATCACACAGCTATGCAATTAATAACTGTCTTTGAAAGAACTTGAACTCATATCTTCCTGACTTCATATAGAATTTGTCATATCCTTTAAGAATAAAGGAGCATAATTGTAGACAATATAAAACTATTTGGGAATCTACCTCTGAAGTCAAACATAGGAACTATATTTAAACGATTCAAAACAATATTCACAAAAATAAAAACAGATCTGTAAATATAATAATTGCTTATGGGTAGGTCAAGTCGATATTATAAGAATGACAATTCTCTATATATAAATTTATTCATTCAGGGCCAAACCAATCAAACATCCAAAATTGATTTTATAGAGCTAGGAAACAACAATGATAAAATTCACCTGAAAAAAAAAAAGGACAAGAATATCTAGAGAATTTTTTTAAAGATAGTCTAGCAATTTCAGACTTCAAACTGCATTAGAAAAGGTAATCATAAAACAATCTAGTATTGCCTCAGAGTTAGAATTACAGATTAGTGAAGTAGACTGGACATATAATACTTAATAGGCAATGACAATATCAATCTACTGTTTGGCCAATCCAAAGACCCCAGTTTTTGGACAAGAATTCACTGTTTTATAAAAAATGTGAGAAAAACTGGAAAGCAGATTATAAGAAAGTAGATATATACTAACATCTCACACCAAATACCCAAATAATTTCAAATAGGTACATGAGTCCAATAAAAGGATGATAATAAGCAAATTAGGGTAGCATGAAGGAGAAAGTCAAGTTCTATGGAACAGAGATTTACAGTTTCAAACATAACCCTATTCTCTTTTACCATGCAAATGAAACGGATCATTCTATTTAGCATATGTTAAGTTTAGAATAAAGATATTTCTTAATAATTTTATTTATTTAAGGCAGTGGTGTTAAGTAACATGCCAAACTTGCATAGCTAGGGAATTATTAATTGCCTGAGACAGGACTTGAAGTGAGATTCTCTTGACCTAATGGCTGGTTCTATATCCACATAGCTACCCCCATTTTTTTTCCTTATGAGATATTTCATATTTGCTTTTAGTTTTTCATTTCTTTATTTTCTGGTTTTTTGATTCCTCACAAATTTTTCAGCATCAATTAGCTCCATTCTATATATTGAGGAGTTTTTTTCCTCCATAGAGATTTCTTATCTCCTTTTCCATCAGGACAATTTTGATTTTGAAGCTATTGTTCTCAACAGTAGCTTTTTGCATAATTTTTTTCCCATCAGATCTAAACTGGTATTTACCATCTTGTAGTCTTTGACTATTTTCAGTGTCTCCTTCACCTAGCTGCTGACTTGGTTTTCATGATTTTCCTGCACCCTTCTCATTTTCCTTCCCATTTTTTCCTCTACCTCCCTTACTTGATTTTCAAAATCTTTTTTGAGTGCTTCCAGAGCCTGAGCCCATTTCCTATTTTTCTTGGAGGCTTTGGATACAGAAATTTGGACTTTTCCATCTCCTAAGTCTGTGTTTGGATCCTCTATGAGATCAAAGTAATTTTCCAAGGTCAGGCTCCTTTTTTTTTGTTTGTGTACTCTTGACCTTAACCTGTGACCTGGTTCTGGGGTGCTTCCCAACCTTCTGAGTTATTATAGGGACACCTACCCCCACCTCCAGGGAGCTCAATTCTTTTTTTTTCTTTTTATTTAACAAAATGAGGCTTAGTGATTTGCCCAGGCCCACACTTTTTGATATGTATTAAGTGTGGGAGGCAGGACTTGAATTCAGGTCCTCCTGACTCCAGGGCTGGGGTGCTATCCACTTGGGGACCTCAATTCTTTTAACATCTTATGAGAGGTTCTGACCGCTCTCCTGCCAGTCCGGTCCCTGGATGACCACAAGCGCTCCCTCTGCCTGGAGTTGTGAGGAGGGTCGTGTCCCACTATGGGGGAACGGGGGCCCGGAGGGCGACCGGGATGTAAACGCGGAAAAAGCCAGAATCTGAATGTGGAAAAAGCCACAAGGTCCTGAGGCCTCGCCCGTCTCCCCCCGCCCTTTCCCTCCTGGGGGCCGAGCACGGGGCCGCCGGGTCGGGGGTCCGGGCCGCATGGAGCAGGAGCCGACACCCCAGGGAGCCCGAGGCTGGAGCCCCCGGGCCCGGCCACACGGCCGCCCCCCCCAGCCCGCGGAGCAGGGCCTCCCTGGGGCCTTGCGGCTTACCTGCGGCTGCAGCACCGCCTCCCTGCACCTGGCCATCTCCTGCAGCCGGCGGAGCCCCGGGGCAGGCTTCTGGAAGCTTCTGGAGGAGAGCTCCGGAGCAGCCTCCTCTCAGGCGGCCATCTTGGCTCTGCTCCAGCCCCGCCCCCAGCCCAGGGGGGGGGCTCCCGGGGCCTCAGCAGAGGCTGCTCTGCCCCGCCGCTGCGCCCCCTGGAGGCCGCCCCCGGCGCTGCCCGGGCCTCCTGCTGCCGCCCCCCTCCTCGCCTCCCTGCCCCGAGCCTGGCGCCAAGGGCCCCACTGGCTCCTGGGGGCTTCACAGACCTTGTGGGACCCGAGAGTCTGCATTTGGGTCCTAAGAGCCTGGCGGGGCTGATGCGGGATCTCTTTCAGGAGGGGCGCAGGCACGGGCCCGAATTCTCTTTTAGCCTCTAAATCCAAGCTATCCTGGAGGATCTCTAGAAATATGGTGTTTAGATGCTTTCTTTGCCCATGTTCCTTCAGGTAGTCCTATAATTCTTTTTTTTAGTCTATAATCCTTTTTTAGTATTTTTCTTGATCTTATAATTCTTTTTTTATTCCTATATTTCCTTGTTAAAAAAATTTTTTAAAGTCTTATAATTCTGTTTCTCAGTTCTATAAATTTAACACTCCTCAAGTCATATTCCTGGTCAGTTTTTTGGTCTTTTGAGAAATTTCACATTTTCTCCTATTTTTTCCTTCTTTTTCTTTTTCTTTTTTTCTTCTTTTTTTAGGTTGTTTTTTTTTTACAAGGCAAATGGGGTTAAGTGGCTTGCCCAAGGCCACACCGCCACGTAATTATTAAGTGTCTGAGACCAGATTTGAACTCAGGAACTCCTTACTCCAGTGCTGATGCATTATCCACTGCGCCACCTAGGCACCCCTTTTTCCTTCTTTTGACTGTTTTTTTGTCTCTTTATTCCTATGAAGGTAATAAGTTTTCCATTTGCCCAATTCTGCTTTGGAAGAATTATTTTATTTAGCAACATTTCTTTTTCCCTGTGGGGTGGGGAAGGAAGCCAGATTGGGGGAAACTTTTAATATTCAATATATAAAATCTTTCTTTTATTCTAAAATAAAGATTTCTTTTGACATTTCGCCAATTTTGCGATCGAAGCGTTCTTTTACTCTATGATTTTTTTGTATCTCCCTGTCCATTTGACCAATTCTACTTTTTAAGGAGTTCTCATCAGTGGATTTTTGTGCCTCTTTTACCATTTCACGGATTCTAATTCTTATGTTATTGTTTTTTTCCTTTATTTTTTCTGCCTCTTTTACCAACCTATTAATTTTCTTTTCAAAATTTTCCCTCATTACACTCATTTCTTTTCCCATTGTTTTTTCTCTACCATTCTTAACTGCTCTTCTTGGGTTTAGATCTAATTAGCCTTTTATTGTAGCTATAAAGGTTTCAGAAACCCAAGACCCAACTCTTAAGCTTAATATTTACTCTTCATTAAAAATTACCGAGAAAATGGAACAATCTGTCCAAAATGAAGTTTTAGGAGTTAGAGTTACCAATAAGTGAAGTAGAATGGTCATGTAATGAATAATAGCTAATGACCGGAGCAATCTAGTGTCTGGCCAATCCAAAGACACCAGTTTTTGGACAAGAATTCACTGTTTGATAAAGACTGATAGAAAAACTGGAAAGCAATTCATAAGAAAGTACATATACACCAACTTCTTACACCATCTACCCAATTAAGGTGAAAATGGGTACACAATTCTGATACAAGGATGATAGTAAGCAAATAAGGGAAGTTTGAATGAAAACGGCAAGTTCTGTGGAAGAGAGATTCCCAGTTTGCAGCATAGGTCTATTCTTTGTTTTTTTATGTAAATGAAAATGATGATTCTATTTAGTATATGTTAAGATTAGAATAAAGATTAATATTATTAAAATTATATTTATTCAAGGCATGGGGTTAAGTGACTTGCCCAAGATCACACAGCTACACAATTATTAACTGTCTTTGAAAGAACATGAAGACATATCCTCTTGACTTTATGGCCAGTTCTCTATCCACATAGCTGCTGCAGTTGCTTTTTTTTCCTCCAATGAAATATTTCATATTTTCTTATAGTTTTTCATTTTTTTGGTTTTATTGTTTCTTGTTTCCTCACAAATTTATAGACTTCCCTTAGCTCCATAAATTTTTAAAATAAATTTTAAAGTCCTATGATTCCTTTTTTCAATTCTATAATTCTTAATTAGTTCTCCTCAAGCCATTTTCCTGGCTAGTTTTTTTTTCTTTTGAGAAATTTTACATTTTCTCTATTTTTTCCTTCTTTCGACTCTGGTTTTTTTTTTTCTTCTCTTTATTCCCATAGAGTCAATCAATTTTCCACTTGCACAATTCTGCTTTTGAGGAATTATTTCCTTTGGCAAGATTTTGTTGACCCAATGTAAAGACTAACAGACTGTCTTCTTTGGGGTGTGGGTGTGGGTGGGGAGCCAGATTAGGGGGAAACTTGTAATATTCTATATATAAAATTCACCTTTTATTTTAAAGTAAAGATTTCTTTTCCCATTTGGCCAATTTTGCTATCAGAGACTTCTTTTACTCTTTGATTTTTATGTATCTCCTTTTCCATTTGACCAATTCTACATTTTAAGGAGGTCTCGTCAGTGGATTTTTGTGCCTCTTTTACCAGTTTACTGATTCCAATTTTTATGGTATTGTTTTTTCTTTATTTTTTATGCCTGCTACCAAATTATTAATTTTGTTTTCATAATTTTCCTTCATTACTCTCATTTTTTCCCAATTTTTTTCTCTAACATCCCTAACTACTCTTGTTCGGGTTACATCTAATTACCCTTTTATTGTAGCTATAAACGTTTCATAAACCCAAGACCCTACTTCTGAATTTAATATTTACTAATTCAATAAAAATTACTGAGAAAATTTGACAACAATCAGGTCAAAATGAAGTTATAGACTAGCAAGTTCTTCATATCTTACATTAAGATAAGTATAGATACAATGGACATTAAAAGATAAATAACTTTGATTTTCATTAAATTACATATTGGGATACGAACTCTCTATTTGACAAAAATGTTGGAAAAACTGGAAAATCAATATCTCACACCCTTTACCAATTAAGGTCAAAATGGATACAAGATTTAGACATTACAATAGCATAGATAAATCAATAGACCAAAAAAATATTCTGGCTTGCTGATCTATGCAAAAGGGTTAAATGTATGACCAAATAAGAATTAGAGTACATTATAAACTGCAAAAAGAATGATTTTGACTATGTCAAATAAAGCAGTTCTGCGCTAATTAAATCAATAGTGATAAAATGAGAAGAAAATCATAAAGCTAGGAAACAATCTTCACAACCAGGAGATCTGAGAATGGTCTCATTTCTAAAACATAGAGAGGATTGCATCAAATTTATAAAGACACAAATCCATCCCCAATTGACAAATGGTCAAAGGATATGAACAGACACTTTCCTAAAACAGTACTGATTAGAGAAATGCAAGTTAAGCAATAATGAGGTAACATCTCACAGCTAGTACATTAGTCCAGATGAGAAAAAGGGAAAATGATCAATACTGGAGAGGTTGTGGGGAGTATTGGACATAGATCCATTGCTGGTGGAACCGTGAATGGATCCAACCTTCTGGAGAGCAATATGGAACTATTTCCAAAGACCAATAAAACTCTTCATACCCTTTCACCCAGCAATTCCAATTCTAGGACTGTATCCAGAAGAAATTATAAAAAATGGAAAAAGTCCTACATGTTCCAAAATATTTACTGCAGGTCTTTTTGTAGTGGGAAAGAATTGGAAATTGAGGAGATGCCCACCAATTGGGGAATGGTTAAACAGGTTACGGTACATGAATACTATGGTAGATTATTGTTATAAAAGAAACAATAAGCGGTCATACTCTGGGGAAGCATAGAATGTCTTATGGGATCCAACACTGAGCGATAAGAGTTAGAGACAAGAGAACAATTTACACATCAACATTATGAGATGAACAACCCTGATGGAAGGAACCCCTCCTCAGCAGTCCAGAGAGCTAAGACAACCATATTTGATAGATTATGGACTGTATTATCCACAACTAGAGGAAGAAAAAAAAAAGACAGAAAAAAAAACTTCTACAAAATCTCATGAACATTTTATGAAAATTATCTCTTATGTGTCTCTTTCCCTTAATCGTATTTCCTCAGTCCAAAAATTACTTGTAAGTATGTTTAACAAAATATGTATGTAAAATGCTAAACAGACTGTTCCCAATTGAGGGGAGGGGGTGGGAATGGAGGGCATAGGAAACCTTTGTAATTTGCAAATATGCATTAGAAATAGATGAAAATACATAAATAATTTAAATAAAAGAAAGTTGCATATTGAATATGTTAAATCATTTAAGAATAAATGAAAATAATTGTAGACAATATAAACTATTTGGAAATCTACCTGTGAAGACAAACCTAAGAAGCATATATGAAAAATTCAAAACAATTTTCACACAAACAATATCAGATGTGGAAAAACAAAAATTGTTCATGGGTAGGCCAAGTCAATACAAAAAGAATGAATGACAATTACATATAAATAAATTTATTATTCAAGGCCAAACCCATCAAAGAAACAAAATCTATTTTATAGAGCTAAGAAAAAATGATAAAATTTATTTGAAAGAAAAAGAAGAATATTGAGGGACTTTTTTTTTAAGATAGCCTAGCAGTTTCAGACTTCAACCTGCATTTGAACATGGTAGTCATCAAAACAAGCTGGCATTGCCTAGGAGTTAGAATTACCGATCAATGTAGTAGAATGGAAATATAATGAACAATAGCTAATGACCACAGCAATCTAGTGTCTGGCCAATCCAAAGATACCAGTTTTTGGACAAGAATTCACTCTTTGATAAAGACTGATAGAAAAACTGGAAAGCACTTCATAAGAAAGTACATATACACCACCTTCTTATGCCATCTACCCAATTAAGGTGAATTGGGTACACGATTCTGATACAAGGATGATGATAATAAGCAAATAAGGGGAGTATGAAAGAAAAAGGCAAGTTGTACGGAACAGAGATTTCCAGTTGGAAGCACAGACCGATTCTTAGTTCTTTTATGTAAATGAAAATGATCATTCTATTTAGTATATGTTAAGTTTAGAATAAAAAGTAATATTATTAAATAATATTATTTATTCAAGGCAGCGGTGTTAAGTGAGTTGCCCAAGATCACACGGCTATGCAATTATTAACTTTCTTTGAAAGAACTTGAACTCATATCCTCCTGCCTTCACATTGAATTTATTATATTCTTTTAAGAATAAAGGAGCATAATTGTAGACAATATAAACTATTTGGGAATCTACCTGTGAAGACAAACTTAGAAACTATATTTAAACAATTCAAAACAATTTTCACAAAAATAAAAACAGATCTGTAAAAATAATAATTGCTCATGGGTAAGCCAAGTCAATATTATAGGAATGATAATTCTCTACACATTAATTTACTTATTCACGGCCAAACCAATCAAACATCCTTAATTGATTTCATAGAGTTGGGAAACAACAAGGATAAAATGCACCTGAAAAAAACAAAAAGACAAAAATATCCAGAGAATTTTGTTAAAGATAGCCTAGCAGACTTCAAACTGCATTAGAAAAGGTAATCATAAAAAAATCTGGTATTGCCTCGGAGTTAGAATTACGGATTAGTGAAGTAGACTGGACATATAATACTTAATAGGCAATGACAATATCAATCTACTGTTTGGCCAATCCAAAGACCCCAGTTTGTGGACAAGAAGTCACTGTTTTATGAAAACTGCGGGAAAAACTGGAAAGCAGATTATAAGAAAGTAGATATATATCAACTTCTCACACCAAATATACAAATAAGTTCAAAATAGGTACATGAGTCTAATAAAAGGATGATAATAAGCAAATTAGGGTAGCATGAAGGAGAAAGGCAAGTTCTATGGAATAGAGATTCACAGTTTCAAACATAACCCTATTCTCTTTTACCATGTAAATGAAAATGATCATTCTATTTAGCATACGTTAAGTTTAGAATAAAAATATTTCTTAATAAGTTTATTTATTTAAGGAAGTGGTGTTAAGTAATATGCCCAAAATTACACAGCTAGGGAAGTATTAAGTGCCTGAGACTGGACTTGAAGTGAGATCCTGTGAACCAATGCCTGCTTCTCTATCCAACTAGCTACCCCCATTTGTTTTTTTTCTAATGAGATATTTCATATTTTCTGCTTCTTTTTGCTTTCCTTGGTTTTATTTTTTCTTGATTCCTCACAAATTTATCAACTTATATTAGCTCCATTCTATATTTTGAGGAGTTGTTATCTCCATAAAGCTTTCTTATCTCCTTTTCCATCTGGCAAATTTTTGAGTTTTACACTATTTTTCTCACAGTAGCTATTTGGATAGTTTTGTTTTTTTTTTTCCATCAGACCTAAACTGGTATTTAACATCTTGTTGTCCTTGATATTTTTTGGTGTCTCCTTCAATTAGCTGCTGACTTGGTTTTCATGATTTTCCTGCATCCCTCTCATTTTTATTCCCAATTTTTCCTCTACATCCCTTACTTGATTTTCAAAATCTTTTTTGAGGCCTTCCATATTATGAGCACTATTCCTATTTTCTTGAATGCTTTGGATATAGAAGCTTGGACGTTGCCATCTTCTGAGTCTGTTTTGGTATTCCTCATGGGATCAATTGTCTAAGGTCAGGATACTTTTTTTCATTGTTTAATCAATTCCTTACCCTGTATCCTAGTTTTGGGGTGTTTCCTGAACTTCTGAATCATGATTGGAAGAAACCCCCCAGGGATCTCAATTCATTTAAATTTAAATTGATATTTAAGACTATAAGGCTAAGTAACATGCCCAAGGATACGCAACAAGTGAAGGATTAAGTGTGTGAGGCAGGACTAGAATTCAGGTCCTCCTGACTCCAGGGATGGGGTGCTATCCACTTGGGGACCTCAATTCTTTTAACATCTTATGAGAGGCTCTGACCGCTCTCCTGCCAGTCCGGTCCCTGGATGACCACAAGCGCTCCCTCTGCCTGGAGTTGTGAGGAGGGTCGTGTCCCACTATGGGGGAACGGGGACCCGGAGGGCGACCGGGATGTAAACACGGAAAAAGCCGGAATCTGAATGTGGAAAAAGCCACAAGGTCCTGAGGCCTCGCCCGTCTCCCCCCTGCCCTTTCCCTCCTGGGGGCCGAGCACGGGGCCGCCCGGTCGGGGGTCCGGGCCGCATGGAGCAGGAGCCGACACCCCAGGGAGCCCGAGGCTGGAGCCCCCGGGCCCGGCCACACGGCCGCCCCCCCCCAGCCCGAGGAGCAGAGCCTCCCCGGGGCCTTGCGGCTTACCTGCGGCTGCAGCACCGCCTCCCTGCACCTGGCCATCTCCTGCAGCCTGCGGAGCCCCGGGGCAGGCTTCTGGAAGCTTCTGGAGGAGAGCTCTGGAGCAGCCTCCTCTCAGGCGGCCATCTTGGCTCTGCTCCAGCCCCGCCCCCAGCCCGGGGGGGGGGGGGGGCAGTTCCCGGGGCCTCAGCAGAGGCTGCTCTGCCCCGCCGCTGCGCCCCCTGGAGGCCGCCCCCGGCGCTGCCCGGGCCTCCTGCTGCCGCCCCCTCCTCGCCTCCCTGCCCCGAGCCCCACTGGCTCCTGGGGGCTTCACAGACCTTGTGGGACCCAAGAGTCTGCATTTGGGTCCTAAGAGCCTGCCGGGGCTGATGCGGGATATCTTTCAGGAGGGGAGCAGGCACGGGCCCGAATTCTCTTTTAGCCTCTAAATCCAAGCTATCCTGGAGGATCTCTAGAGATATCATATTCATAAGCTTTCTTTGCCTATGTTCCTTCCAGTAGTCCTATAATTCTTATTTTTTTTCGGTCTCCAATTCTTTTTTAGTATTTTTCTAGTCTTTTAATTCTTTTTTTATTCCTATATTTCTTTTTTAAAGTCCTATAATTCCTTTTTTTCAGTTCTGTAATTCTTAACTGAACTCTCCTCAAGCCATTTTCCCCAGTCAGTTTTTTGTTCTTTTGAGAGATTTCACATTTTCTCCTATTTTTTTCCTTCTTTTGACTCTGTTTTTTTGTCTCTTCATTCCCATGGGGTCATTAAATTTTCCATTTGCCCAATTCTGCTTTGCAGGCATTATTTTCTTTAGAAAGATTTCTTTTTCCCAATATAAAAAATAATAAACTGTCTTCTGTGGGGGACTGGGGAGGGAAGCCAGATTAGGTGGATACTTGTAATATTTGGCATTTAAAATCTTTCTTTTATCCTAAAATAAAGACTTCTTTTGACATTTGGCCAATTTTGCTATCGAAGACTTCTTTTACTCTCTGATTTTTTTGTATCTCCCTTTCCATTTGACTAATTCTACTTTTTAAGGAGTTCTCTTCAGTGGATTTTTGTGCCTCTTTTTACCATTTTGTTGATTCTAATTTTTAGGTTATTGTTATTGTTTTTTTCCTTTATTTTTTCTGCCTCTTTTACCAACCTATTAATTCTCTTTTTTTGGGGGGGGGTATTTCCCCCAGGCCAATGGGGTTAAGTGGCTTGTCCAAGGCCACACAGCTAGGTAATTATTAAGTGTCTGAGGCCGGATTTGAACTCAGGTAGTCCTGACTCCAGAGCCAGTGCTCTATCCACTGTGCCACCTAGCC